>NW_020536456.1:0-17110 GCF_003426905.1 Ctenocephalides felis | reverse complement strand
AGACTCAACAAAATATGATACAAATTCATATTCAACGTTAAATTAATATCAATAACTAACTAAAATTTAATTAATGAAGTTAAAAATGTATACATTTATATAAAGGGGCTATAGTCAAATTATATTAACAATTTGTGGAACAATTTTGCTGAAAACAAATACACAATACTGGTATTTAGTTATCATTAATACTTAATGCAACATAAATAATGGTAGTAATGCAATTAAATATAATGAAAAACATGAAATTGATATCGATTGGTTTATTATTATAATTGCTTTTCAGATTAAATTAATTGCTTTGTGGTTATAGATATGATTTACAAGTTATTTTATATTGCTTCATAAATTAAAAATATGAACAAATCCATCCGAATAAATTTTGATTTGTTTCAAATAGTTAATAATTAATTTACCAAATTAAATACGAGTATTTAAAATTATATTATGGTTCATATTTTGGAATCATGTCTACATTGTCTACGAATGATTTTGTTTCTTAAGGTATATCCGTGATTGCCTTTTGAAATTCAATATTTTTCTCATATCCATATACATTTTTTTCGTATACAAGTATTACCAAAGTATCATCAGCATTTATAATAATTATAAGTAACACAACACAACATAATCATTTAAACTTAACTTATGATATAATATAATAATATATAATAAACCATATGTTTTTAAACTAAGTTAACAAGATATCTTAGGGAAATCTTTGTAAGTTAGATTTAACTTTATCTGTTTAATCTTTTCTAAACTAAAAACTAATTGCTGCTAATTAACTACTAATGTACAACTTGCAGTAAAATAAGAAACAAAGTAATCTTTTCCTTTGCCTATTCGTAAAAATAAAAAAATATTAAAAGAATATCATTCTATATTAATTGTACGTTTTGACACTTGATATGTGTCATCATTTAGCAGACCAAATCTGGACAAAAACAGAAACTCAAAACACGGATAATATTTTAAAATTATTATTATTTTAAATAAAAAGTATATTCCACTCAATAATAAAACATTTCATATCGTAGTTAAATCTACCATAAAAAGTATTTGTAACAAATTATATTTTAAATATTACTATCATCAAATAAGTAAATTCTTATAGTAATATTTGATTTTTTTTTAATTAACATATTAATGTGAATATTAATAATGAACGAAAATCAAAATGTAAACGAGTTTATCCAGGATATGTAATATAACAAAACTATTGAAATATTTTAAACAATTAAATGTGAAACACATTTAAATCACATTCTAAATCTGTCAATAAATAGACAAAGTTTCGAAGGTATGACATAAAAGCAACGAATATGCAATATCACCCGCTTGATATCCGAAACCAAAACTGCATATCCTAGCATCGCGAATCAGCATTCAAATATGCAAATTTCATAATTGAAATTATATTTCGTTTTGAACAATTTTGGCAGATTTGAATTGGAACATGCCAGCTATGTCACGAAATAGTTACAATTAAAAATGCTCTCTGAAATCATTGAAAGCTGGTGGTGGTCTGTGGATGCATTTTGTACAGATTGCACACGTGTCAAGTTTTAATACATATGTTTGAAAAAATATACCTATATATCCATATACCATATCATACATTTCATTAAAAAAATATATTTTAGTACATAATCTTTTGGTTCACTTAACTAAGTTAGCATTTTATCTAATTCTACGATGAGCATTTAGAACGCATTGCTGAGCTTAGAGATTAAAAATATACATTATGTTTTTTATCTCCAATTTTTATGCAACTATTAGTAAAACATAAAGCATTATTAGATAATTACGATAACAATACAATGAAAAATGAAGAATAGTAATTACATTGATATGCCGTCTATATGAAAAAACAACCAATAAAATTTCAGATAAAAATATTACGGATTATAGATATTCTGATTAAACTGCCATACCATAAGACATATTTATACGCGCGCAAATATATATGAACATGCAAATTAAAACTTCAATATTTCAATTTAAAAAACCTATCTAATTTTTATCAAAATATCACCACCAATTATGACGAATATAAATGAAAATGCCCGAAACTTTAGTTGTGAAATGCATAATTACTTAAGATATTTAACATAGTTATTTTAAAAAACTTGTTATTTTAGGAAATCAACCGCTTTCTTAAGTTTGATAGTTAAAAATAAATATTAAAAAGATTGATAGAAATTTTGATGAAAATATGGATGACAAATGCTAATATTAAATAATTCACACACAAAAGTATGTTTTTGCGTCTGCAAGATCTCACGAAAATTCAAATAACTTCACAAATTCACAATTTCATATATTATGAATTTGAAATATTCATCATGACTCTGATTTTTATCAAAATTTTACCGCATAAAATGTATTTGAAAAAAAAAACTGACATTCTAGTTGTAACATATAATTAACTTTTCGAAGGAGAAGTTTATGTTTTCATCAAAAAATCCGAATCGCTAATTTTATGTTTTCTCGACGTTTTGAGCCATTCTGAATCGAATGAGACCAAATTTGGAAAAAAGTATGTGTGTGTGTGTGTGTGTGCGTGTGTGTGTATGTGTGTGTGTGTGTGTGTGTGAAACAGATTTTTTGCCGTAAATCGACGTTTTCTCCAAAACGGTTGGACCGATTTCAAAAATTTAAAAGCCATTTGATGTAACTCGATGAGGACTATCGTCTCTGAGTTTTGTGCGGCGATCGGCCGGGCCGTTTCTTTGTAAATTGCAGAAAAGTGAAAAATTTTCGTCCACGTTTTAGCCCGCAATTCTGAATCGATTCTGAAAATTCAAAAACCGTTCGATAGATATTGGTTGGAATCGTGCTGATTAGTTTTTGGTAAAGATCGGCCGGGCCGTTTTCTTGTAATAAAGTTTTTTAAAAAAAAATTTTGACGATTTTATGATTATTTTTTGACGAAAGATACCATAGTTTTCTAGGTCATACTAAAATATTACGGCCCTACGACAACTGGTTCAGCTTTAAAAATTCGTCAAAGTTTGCAAAAATCAGTATGGTCTTTTTGGCATTTGTCAAAATTAGACTTTTGATCGACGTTTTCTCAAAAAACGCCTGAACCGATTTTAGAAATTTAAAAGCCATTTGATATATTTCGGTGAGGACTATCGTTTGTCAGTTTTGTGCAACGATCTGCCAAGCCGTTTCTTCATAATTTGAAAAAAAGTGTTGAACTTTTCGTCCACATTTAAGCTCATCCTACCGAACCGATTTTAAAAAATCAAAAACTGTTCGAAAGATTCATTTGGGAATGATGCTGATTAATTTTAGGTGAAAATCTATTGAGCCGTTTTCTTGTAATTAACTGTTGAAAAAAAGTGTTAAATTTTCGTCCACATTTAAGCTCGTCCTACCGAACCGATTTTAAAAAATCAAAAACTGTTCGAAAGATATCATTTGGGAATGATGCTGATTAATTTTAGGTGAAAATCTACCGAGCCGTTTTCTTGTAATTAACTGTTGAAAAAAAGTGTTAAATTTTCGTCCACATTTAGGCTCATCCTACCGAGCCGATTTTGAAAAATCAAAAAACTGTTCGAAAGATATCATTTGGGAATGATGCTGATTAATTTTAGGTGAAAATCTACCGAGCCGTTTTCTTGTAATTAAATGTTGAAAAAAAGTGTCAAATTTTCGTCCACATTTAAGCTCATCCAACCGAACCGATTTTGAAAAATCAAAAACTGTTCGAAAGATATCATTAGGGAATGATGCTGATTAATTTTAGGTGAAAATCTACCGAGCCGTTTTCTTGTAATTAAATGTTGAAAAAAAGTGTTAAATTTTCGTCCACATTTAAGCTCATCCTACCGAACCGATTTTGAAAAATCAAAAAACTGTTCGAAAGATATCATTAGGGAATGATGCTGATTAATTTTAGGTGAAAATCTACCGAGCCGTTTTCTTGTAATTAAATGTTGAAAAAAAGTGTTAAATTTTCGTCCACATTTAAGCTCATCCTACCGAACCGATTTCGAAAAATCAAAAACTGTTCGAAAGATATCATTTGGGAATGATGCTGATTAATTTAAGGTGAAAATCTACCGAGCCGTTTTCTGTAATTAAATGTTGAAAAAAAGTGTTAAATTTTCGTCCACATTTAAGCTCATCCTACCGAACCGATTTCGAAAAATCAAAAAACTGTTCGAAAGATATCATTTGGGAATGATGCTGATTAATTAAGGTGAAAATCTACCGAGCCGTTTTCTGTAATTAAATGTTGAAAAAAAGTGTTAAATTTTCGTCCACATTTAAGCTCATACTACCGAACCGATTTTGAAAAATCAAAAACTGTTCGAAAGATATTAGATGGGAATGGTACTGATTAATTTTAGGTAAAAATCTACCGAGCCGTTTTCTTGTAATTAACTGTTAAAAAAAAATTTAAGCCGTTTTTCATGGAACTTTTTTTGGCGATATACATCATGGTCTTATAGAACTTACTGTAATATTACGGCCTTACAACAAGTAGTTTAATTTTAAAAATTCGTCAAACCTTGCTAAAATTATTATCGTTTTTTTTTAAAGTAGGATTGATGAAGTATATTATTTACACATTTTTTGATCAAGTCGATTATTTACACATATCGGGAAGTTCATGTAATTTGCCTCAAGGCTAAATACCAAACCAACTAGTTTTTAATTGTGATGTAATATAGTAATGGATTATTATTTATATTATAAGTTATAATTATTGAAGAGCATTAACGAGATACATGTTTCTCAGTAATATATTTTGCACTTCATAAATTCCGACATAATTAATTCTGATATCAAGAAGTCATTGCTTTCGCATCAGCACGTTTCTTCTTAATTAGAATGATGCAAAGTTTATACAAATATTTTCATAATTGATTACTCTTTGTTGTCAGTGATGAATGCTAATAAGGTTTATTTTTACTCTGTGGATGATATTCTTAAAGAAAATATTATCAATAAAAAATTAAAAAATCTTGCGGGTATTTCCAGCAAAGTGAAAACTGTAAAACAATCATTTTTTGTACATTGCAAACACAATGTGTGCCTAAAAAAATACAATCTAGAAAAAAAAATATTTACGTGAACTTATTGATTTTTTTGGATTTGCTCACATTATTCTTCTATCTATTTTATGTATATTTTATTAGAATGCAGCCCAATTTCCTTCCCAATAATAATAATGCAGAATTGCCTGGCATTTTCATTTAGTTACCATTAAAAAATTGAAACGTAAATTTTTAAAATATTTATTACAATAATGCAGTATAGTATATATTTTGAACAACGTTATATTTATAAAAAAATTATATAAAATTTCTATTGTTTTATAGCATTGTGTAAAGACATCGTTCAATGTATGACATTCAGATAATTAGGTAACTTAAATACTATATAACTTGAATACTATAAAGTTATTGCACAATAAAAAACTATAAACTTATATACCCCATACCATAAAGTTATAATACACGATATAAAATGGATAAAATACCAAAAAATATCAAAATATAATGCATTTTGAGCGAATTAGGTAAGGACCTGAATCAGAGGTCCCGGGGTTCGTCATCGATAATGACATAGTTTTCACTTGATAATAAAAATAGCAATTTTATTCCAAGTAAAAATATCATTTTCTCGGTATAGCTGTATGACTAATAAAATCATGAATATTACCAAATTGTAATAAAAATTTAATCATGTAGAGATAGGACAACCCACGGGTTGCCATTTATAAAAATGCCGCCACGTTTGAGAACAAGTAACTAATAGGATCAGCTAAGATCGAGTTGCTGCGAGAAATATACATATAGAATAATATAGAGAATATAAAATTTAAAATTAAAACTAGCTGTAAGTGGAATTCTGTCTTAAGGCAATTAGGGCATCGTGCCTTAAGGCAACTTGCTGGAACTTCCCGTACCAAAAATTATTTTTTTTTTTTAAAACGATTAACATTTTTGAAAAAAAATTAGTTTTTTTTTTAAAAATATTTTTTTTTTAAAAAAATTTTTTTTTTTGAAAAAAAAATTTTTTTCTTTATTTTGACATATTGTGGAAGATCTGAACTTTTTTTTCAAAGCAATCGTACTGCTTTAACTACATAGGGACAAAATATAAAGCGCGTAAGCGCCGCGTCGCTGTCTAACGCATAAGCATTGGCACGGAACCGATAGGAATGTTAACAAAATGTATACTTATTGTTTAAAATCTCTATAATATGTCTGATAATTTGATGTGCATATGTCTAATGATCATTTTTGACCGCCAAATGGCTCATTTTTTTATTTTTTCCTCTATATCTCCGAAACCGCTGGACCTACCTTCATGAAAGTTGTATCGATTCTTCATCTTGTCAATACAAATAAAATGTTTTTTGAATTATTAAAATCGGACGCTCCGTTCTCTTAAAAACTGAGTTACCGTTTTCGGAACTTTTTGCCCCGTATCTTCGGAGCGGCTTGACCTGCCTTTGCCAAAAACTAATCAGCACGTCTCCTTATCAATACGGATCGAATGTTTTTTGAATTATTCAAATCGGTTGATCCGTGTTCCCGAAATCGTCGACGAAAATTGTATCCGCACATACATACACACACATACATACATACACACACACCACATACACACACACACACACACACAACATACATCCATTTTTCTAAGGTATGCAAAAATGTTCAGAAACCTCTGAAACGTAAAGATAATAAAAATTTTCATTTTCGATTTTTTTGCGATTACTATAACTTGCCCTACGGGAAGTTAAAAAATTTATATGACAACTTACTGTTACATATTTACTATAATTAACTTGATAAGAAAATCATTGTTTAACGTTTGATAAACATAATTTTAAGTAAAAAGAATTGTAAATTAAAATAAATGTTAGTAATACAAAGTAAATTGAATCTAAAATTAATATTCACAAGTATGCACTAACAGCTGCTTCTCAACTTCAAAACTCTATGACAGAAACATAATTATGGCTAGAATAATTGAACATTTAAACCAACGGTGACAAATCACCCTATTACTCTATGCTTGAATAATGCAGTTATTCCAAATTGCAAAACTGTGAAATACTTATTAATATACATATATTAATAGTAAATGAACTTGCACATAACCACAAAGAAAGAAACAAATGAACCTAAAACTGAAAAAATTTACTGGCTCTATAAGGAGATGGTCCAACTCTCAAAATTAGATTATATTTTACAAAGTAATGATAATGCCAATATAAAATCAAGTGATAGGGCTGTAGGGTTGTGCCAACAACATTTAGAGGTAAACCAGAATAAGATACTCAAAAAATTATCAGTAACACTATGACCAATCATATGATCTACAAAGAACTAGAATTTTTTTCAGTGATATTGATAACACTGTTTATGTTTATTGATGTCATGGTTCTAAAGAACATACTAAAATATTACGGACCTAAGCAAGTAGTTAAACTTTATCAAAGTTTGAAAAAATATTATGTTTTGTGTCAAAAGTCGCTTTTATGATGCGATAAATTACAATTTGTATTTCACAAATTTAAAAGCCATTGGAATAAACTCCATAAGGAGGCAAAGAAGTAGTGAGCAATCTGCAAAATTTCTCTAGTTGTAAGAAAAAGTATATTCAATTTATATGATTAAATAAATGACTAGAATACATGATATATATAATTGTGTCAGTATTTTCAATGCAAATGCTTAAAATGGCACAAAATAATTTATTCAGTTTTTAAAAAAAAACTGTTTCGACGTTATTCATGAAAATTAACATAGCGATACAGTTTACGGGCTAAACAATCCTTCAGTAAATTGGTTCAACTATATATATTTATAAATATTTTGAATAATAAGCTGCAATTTTAGAACATACAGAAGCACGTTTTTGTGCACCATAATTAATATAATTACAGACAGTATACATGTCTTTGAGAGATATTAATTGCAGATCGCTAGAAATGAAAGCAAGAATTTTATTTTTTGAAAAAAATAGATGAAAATTTTGTCCAAATATCTAAATCTCAATTTCAGTTATTATACCTATTAGGAACTTTCTACAACTTGCCTTACGGCGAAATGTCTCTTTCAACTTGTTAATATTATTAATTATAATTTCTGTAATTATATAAACATTGTTTTGATTTACAATACCTACATCTCTTTCTCCTTATAACTTTATGATGTATGTAATATTGCAGAAAAGAAATTAGCAAGTCAAGTATACTAACTAGGAGGCCAGACGACCAGGTTTAAAAGAAAAATATCTGTAGATCGAATATTTTATAATTAACTTAAGTATAATACTTTCATTTTGATAAATTTTATCGTATTTTTTCCCTTTTGTTTTTAGATTTTTTTATTATCATATTTTAATTAGTTCTAGTAGATACGCAGACAGATTGTAAATGATCATTTCAACTAGGGAATGCAATACCGATCAAAAATTTAATTACCGGTATTTTGATATTTTCGACTTTTAAAACCGGTAAACCGGTAAATTACCGGTAATAAGATTATTTTTAAAAAATGTAAACAAAATTGAAAGTTACTTATACAAATATAAAAAACAGACCTAATAAAGATAAAATATAATAATAAAAACCAAAGAATAAAAGAACAATTGAACAACAAAACATTTATTTTTAATAATAATGTAACAAAATAATATAAAAATTAATAAAATATAATTACATGAATAAAAATAGTTTATTATAATTACTTATGCGAACTAAAATAAGATTTTAAAAAACAAATATGATCTAACGTACCGTCGTCTAATCTCGATCTCGTCTAATCTCGTTTCCTTTCTTATGTTCTTGAAATATATTGGTTTCTGAATTCATATTTTTGATTAAAAAACAATTGTTTTAAAATTAATAATTTTCCACAAGCACGAAGTAAACAAACTTTCCTAAAATTACTTAAAACTTCACTTATTGGAAAAACACTCCGCACTGAATTAAAAAAATATATTCTCAAATAATTAATTTAGTCAATTTATAATTTTGCACAAGCACAAATTTATCAAACTTCACTACAAAATTGTATCTACGCGTTGAAAAATAACTTTGCACTGAACTACTAATTTCTATTCTAAAACAATTATTTCACTAAATTAATATAACTAAACAACTTTCGATCTCAATTTGTATCTACGTACTGACAAAACACTTTGCAATGAACAAATGGCTGTGGAGTTGTATTAGACGATATTTCAATTGGCACTCTAGTAACTTCCACAAAGAAAAATAATTCCCCGAATTAATGCCTAAAGAAAATAGTAGTTCCCTGAATAAATTTAAATAAGTAAATTCACTAAAAAAAATAATGTTTCTCCGAGTTACTATATAACTAGTGCTAGAAGAGTCGAGACAAATTATCGATATCGAGTGCTGAAAAAATAATCGTTGCTAAAATAACAGTAACAAAAGTATTAATACTACTCAATATTGACTATTGAGTACTTTCTATCAAAATCAATATTTTACACAAGTTATTTTGATACTAAATTAATATACGAAACTTTATTTAAAACGATATAATGATCCTATACTATTCTCAAAATGCGACACTTTGTACGTGAAATATATTTAATTTTTTTTTTTTGAAATTTTCAGGATTAAATTACAATCTGTTTTTTTAATAAAAATACTTTCGATAATTATGATTAGCATGTATTAAGTTAGTATGTATTACCCACTAGTAAACCCATGTCACTTTAAAAATCCGTTACATTTTTATATAAGATAAAATAACATCATTATTGATTAGTCCGTTCTATTTATTGAAATACGATATGAAGCCCTTTGAAAAGTAATAAATATTCAGTTTAATGACGAGTCGAGATAATATTTTGACACATGTTTATATAACACAACAGCGTGAAGTGATATTTCTTGTCAGCGATCATGGGATTTAAAACATGTACATATGTAACATGTATCCACAAGCGCCATGTAAAAATATCGAAAATACCGGTATTTTTAAGTTATTTACCGGTAAAATTACCGTCGAAAAATTAAGCGGTTTTACCGGTAATTCGGTATACCGGTAAACCGGTATTGCATTCCCTAATTTCAACATTAAACACAATCTAGCAGATAAATTTACAAATGGTTCTTCAAAGTGTACGCAAACAAGCTCATTATACTCATATAGGATTCCTACGAGTACACGCCGATAAATTATGGCATTACCCTAAACAAATATTATGAAATAAATCATGCAAATCATATATAAATATTCACATGTACGAGAGGCAAATATCATTAACACAGACCGCTCATTAATATCGGTACATTCCTGACATATCGATTGTTGTTTATTATTCAATAGCACTTGGTTGTTATAATCATTAAACAATGAATGCACAGATTATGATTTAATATATTGTGTGCTTCTGAACCGATATATGGGGGAATAGAACAATGAGATCTGGTCTGGCGACATCGACATTGCGAATTTGATTACTGACAACCGTATGGAAGATAACATCCTTTGTTTAATATATAGTGGCGGATGGCACCTGATGTTCCTCTCATATAAGAAACTCCTGGGAAGAGTGGGCCTACTGAGTATGATCCTGATAAGGAAAAGCAACTAGATCGGACCAATTCTCCAAAAAGAGTGCCTCCTACATGACGTCAAAGGTAAAATAGAAGAACTAACAGGTTTGGAAAGAAGAAGAATGCGGAAGAATGTTGATGACGTATGAAAGAAGAAAAAAAAACAGGAAACTGAAAAACGAAGCACTGGATCAGGAAGTCAAGAAACAGAGTTTTGTTACAAAAATTAATAAGTGGGAATAAAAAGTGGTTAATGCTATAATATTACATTTACTCTTTACGGATCAGAGACATGGACTTTAAGAAAAGCAGGCAAAAATTATTTGTAGAGTTCTGAAATATCGTGCTGGAGGTGAATGGAGAAGATAAAATGGACAGATAAGGTAACAAAACGTTCTGAGAGTCATAGTAGGCGAAGAAAAATTTCTACTGAGCACGATGATTATTACAAAGAAAAGAAACTGGATCAGACCAAAGTGTGACTTCTATATGATATCGTCATAGGTAAAAAGTAGATCCAAAAAGATTGGAAAGAAGAATGCAGAGAACTTGTATGACTTGTATGTGAATGTGAATGTGTAAATATAAATGCTTAAGTCTTCTTTTTATGGGTATTATGTGTATCTTACAATCTGCGAATACTTTATGAAAATTATATTATTTTCAATGACAGTTAAATAATTATTAAAAAAATGAGGTCAGTGTCAAAAAAGGATTTATAAAAGATCTACATGAAGGTTTTTCTGTTTTTTAAACAGCAAAATTGAAGTGTCCTATAGGCTGATGTGATGATACATATTGCACATTTTAATCAATATAATTATTTTATTTTAATTCATAATTTGATACACCAACGAATAAAGTGAACAAGTTATGTAGTTAATCTATACAAAGCAAAAACCAAAAGTATTAAAATAAGGATTTGAAGCAAGTAGTTAATCGAGCTGATATGAAATGTTTGACTGCCATTCTATGAAAATTCTAATACACACTAAAAAAACTGGCAGAGAAAATTTGTATATATATAAAGTATTACACTATAATTTTTTTAACTTCAGCACAAATAAATCGATTTACACTTTTTTTTAACATTTTGTAGAAAAAAAAATGATGTTAAAGTCAAATAATATCTATCTACCAGAAGTTTTTGCTCTAAATTAAAAGGGCAACGTAGCTGTGGATAATTTTGGTATGTTTCATGATTGTTTGATTAATTAAATAGATATTAATCAAATAGATATTAGAAAACATAATAATGGCCTGCCATAATGCAATTACACGAGACAAAAAAATTTAAAGTGCAACTGCAACTAGCTATCTGTTGTCAAATCTCCCTTCCGCCTTTTTTGTATTATAAACCAAGAGCAAAAAAGCGGAAGGGAGATATTTGACAACCTAATATCCAAAACTTGGTCAACAAAAAAATACTATCTTCCAAATCTTTAAACCCAAAAATTTTATTTTTTAAAAATATCTAATTCTGAATTCAATAATAGTGTTATCCTTATGTATAATTGAACCATTTAATCTTTTGTATAACCATATTTTTTATCATTATTATTGTTGATTCTCTTCAATATTCAAGTAATCTTTATTATTTTTGCAGTTTTAATCAATACAAATTTCAACATTGCGAATGGAATTAAGCTTGATCAGAGATGAAGATTAGACTTTATTAAGAAGAACTTTGTGACAAATATATTTTATCTCAGCATTATTTACTCTCAGCTCTTCTTATTAAAAAGTAGACCTTGTGCAATTACTAAGTAGAATAATAAGTAAAAAAGTTTTTTTTAATATAAATAAAAATAAAAATACAGAAAAATATAAAAAAAAAAAAAAACAAAAAAAAAAGAATATATATACACGGCCGACAATTGTAAATTCCACAAATTTATTAAATGTCTTGAACTAGTCAGTATACCATAAAATTTTATATAGAATTACTTATTATAAGTAAGCTTGACGAGACCCTAAAATAAAATTTATTATTATTGATTATAGCTTGCTCTCAAAAAAAATGAATAAAAAAATAAATATGTATTTTTTAATATATTCTACTGATACTATTATGAATATAACTGAAACAGAAACAGTACACACAGTGAATATTGAAATAGTGTTTTTATCATTATGAAATAGTTGGTTCTGAAAATCGTGCTAAAGCAAGAACAATTACGTAATATATCTATATTGTTTTGTTTATTTATATTTAAAATATTTCAAATATTTAAAATATAATATATGCAAATAATTTATAATTTTAATTTGCCATTTGTCAAATACGAAATTTATTTCTTTAATTCATTTTCGGTTTACAAACGCATTCAAATATTCGGAACTGTGATTCAAATACTTTTATATTTTTAGGGTTAATTCGAAAATTAAATCACTCGAAGTAGAACAGATTTCAACTTTTCTAAATCTTATTAAAGCATCAACATTAATAAAGCAGTTTCCCGTAGAGTAAGTTAAAATAATGGGCCAAAAATCGAAAATGAAATTTTTTGCATATTTTACGTTTCAGTGGATGCTGAACATTTTGGCATACCTAAACAATAAAATTGATGTGTGTGTGTGCGCGTGTGTATGTGTGGAGACAATTTTTCGTCGACGATTTCGGGCGTATGGAAGAACCGAATTGAAAATTTCAAAAATCAGTTGAAGCCAATTATAGGGAGATGTGCTGACTAGTTTTTGGTAATGGCAGGTCCAAAAATGGCAGTATTTGAGAGAACTAAGCATCCGATTAGAATAATTTAAAACACTTTCTGCTTGTATTGATGAAACGATTGCTTTTTGGAAAAAAAAAATTTTTAATTTCCAAAAAAAATTTTTTTTTAATATCGATAATAATTCGGTCACCAGATTTTTTCTGGCGAGTTATTCACTTCTGAAAGCCCGCTTTGAAGAACTATTCCGCCACGCCCTTGCTCAGTCTTCCTCTCCGGCGATTTTTGATGGCTTTTTTGAGTTTCGTTAGCATCTCCCAGACCTGTCCAATTTTAGAGTGAGACCGTTAGGCATAAGCTCGGCAAACGAGACGCCTTTTTGGTTCCAAAACACAATGGCCTCCATCTCCTTTGCTCGTCGTGAACGTCTGTGCGTCCTTCGGAGAACTCCCTGCACCATTTGCGACGTCCTGAACGCTGATGCAAGTTTTGCAACTTCTCCCAACTGTCTACAAATTTCAATAGGTGAAAGCTTCTTCGCGTTTAAAATTCGAACTAGATCGCGGATGGCTATTAGACTGGCACTAAGCTTTCCAGTGATTTTCCAGGTAGTAGGAATGGAGTGGAAAGGATTATCCGGTGTTGCCGGATTTCTCTTAGTACCTCGCGCGACGAGTGTACAGCGTTGGAAACCTTATTTTTACATGCACCTCGTATATTCATATATTTTTTTCCAAAAAATAAATCCGGAAATAAAAAAACAATTTGTTTTTTGTGGATGTTTAATTACGACGTTTCGGAACTAGATACGTTCCATCATCAGATTTCGAAATGTGTAAATAATCGACTTAATCCATGATAGATAAATTAATTTATGAGTAGTTAAAAGTATTCAAAGTGGATTTATTACAAATTATTGAAAATCGAAAACGTCAACCCGGTCGGAATATTTTTAAAAGCAAATTTTCAAAAATCAATAATTTTTATAATTGAGCCAGTTTTATGTAGGACTTTAATTGTTTAGCATGTTTATTAAGACCAAGTACTCTATCGTTATACTAAGTAAATCGTCTAATTTTAATTGTAATAAACGTCAAAAAAAACTAAAAATTATCTCAAACTGTGATGAATTTTTAAAATTAAACTACTTGTCGTAAGGCCGTAATATTTTAGTAAGTCCTATAAGACTATGATATATATCGCCAAAAAAAGTTCCATGAAAATCGGCTTAATTTTTTTCAATAGTTAATTACAAGAAAACGGTTCGATAGATGTTTACCTAAAACTAAACAGTATCATTCCCAACTAATATCTTGCGAACAGTTTGATTTTTTAAAATCGATTTGGTAATATGAGCTTACATGTGGACGAAAAGTTTAACACTTTTCTCCAAATTACAAAAAGAAACGGCTCAGTCGATCGTCGCACAAAACTGAGAAACGATAACCCTCATCGAGATACATCAAATGGTTTTTAAATTTCTGAAATCGGTTTAGGCGTTTTTGAGCAAACGTCGATGAAAGTTCTAATTTTTACAAATGCCAAAAAAAACATACAAATTTCTGCAAGCTTTGACGAATTTTTATAGCTAAACGAGTTGTCGTAGGGCCGTTATATTTTAGTATGATCTAGAAGACTATGGTATCTACCGTCAAAAAAATAATCGTAAAAATCGTCGATTTTTATTTTAAAGAACTTTATTACAAGAAAACTGCCCGGCCGATCTTTACCAAAAACTAATCAGCACGATTCCCAACCAATGTTTCGAACGGTTTTTGAATTTTCAAAATCGATTTAGAATTGTGGGCTAAAACGTAGACGAAAATTTTTTCACTTTTCTGCGATTTGTAAAGAAACGGCTTGGCCGATCGTCGCACAAAACTGACAAACAATTGCTTTTAAATTTTTGAAATCGGTCCAGGTGTTTTTGAGAAAACGTCGATTTACGGCAAAAAATCTATTCACATACACGCACACACACATACACACACATACTTTTTTATGAAAACAAACTTCTCCTTCGGGAAGGTAATAATAAGTAAAAGAGTTTTTTTAATATAAAGAAATGGATTATAAAAATACAAAAGAAAAAGAAAGACATACAAAAAAAGAAAAAAAAAAAGAAAAGATATATATACGGCCGACAATTGTAAATTCCACAAATATATTGAATGTCCTTAACTAGTCATTTGTAAATAAAATATAGAATAAAAACACGATAACAAAACAATATCACTACTACAGTTCTTAAAAGAAGTTGTGAATGCTTTAACAAAAATGTTACAGATTTTTCACTTTATATTCCACCTGGTTTTCTATCGCAACTAAGTATAAATTAAAATATAAAAGCAAAGAAATTGGATTTTGATTCACCAATTGATGAAATATATATTGCAAATTGAAACTAGTCATTTCGTTCACTGCGGTGTGGAAAGGCAATGGGAAATCTCTTACACTATTTTTCACTGAATCGAATTGGAGTTTATCGCATTGTCAGCTTACGGACTTAGAGCAGTACTATCCATTATTATTATTTTATATTTGTGAATAAAATAAGTAATCCAATCTGAAAAGCTTCCTTATAGATTACTTTATAGATTGCTTGTTTTTTAGATACTTCTAAGATTTTTTAAAAGAAACACTTGAGAGCTGGGAATAATACGCTTCCTCTATTCCCGCGCACGTCCTTCTTGGTCTCTTTACGGTTTAGTGTTATCGTGCCACTATTATGTTCCGCTATCCTCACTCTGGAACAGGAGGAGATCCCGTTGCGAAATCGATAACGTGAACCCTGTGGCTTGGCAAGAAATAGATGGAAAGCCGGTACACGAAAATAGAAAAATCCACTATGTATTATGCACAACATATTTCTAAAAGAAAACACACACACATATATTCGACTTACATTGTTGTATGATTTGCATAGTATTTTCGATGAAAAAAATAAAATTTAACTGCCTATTATTATTTGTTTGCGCCAGAATCTTGTAAGATGTCGCCAGACGATATTTATCAGAGTCGGACAATACTTAGTCTCTAGTAATTTCGAAAAGAAGATTTTGGATATAATCGCTAATCTGACGGGTGAACAAGGTCTCCGTCTCGCTTGTCACGAATTCACTTGTGTTCCGTATGAGTTTTGTTGAATTTTCCGAGTGTTCAATGTTATTTGTGTAAATAAATACGTTATTAATCTCATCCAGTGTTTTTTATTGTGCTTCTGTAGTCAATTCCTACCCCAGTATCCATTCCTTATAGCGATCTGAGAATTCCAGACTTGAAGCCACCATCCGACTGGGCCGCCGACCAAGCAGAGGACAACGAGTAATTTTCCTTAATATATTCAGCTATACAAAATCCTCGGAATAGCTATTGAGTCAAATGAATTAGCTATTTCGAAGGGGTTTAACCAACCACCATTCGTAACATTATTATTAATATTTGAATATATCAAAAATATTTTGCATTAACTGTAAATAATTTATAAACGCAATTCTAACTTCTAATCCTATACAACTCTTGAATTCACGATTTGTACAATATTCTAGATGAAAAAAATTAACATTTAACTACCTATTATTAATATTTGAATATAGTAAAAAAATTTTGCTTTAATTGTAAATAATTTATGAACACCATTCAAACTGTATTCAAATTAAATAGAAATTAAATAGCAGTTAGCTATTGATATCAGTAATTAGCTAATTGAACATTTTAACATCAATAAGATAATTTTTAAATCATCTTTTATACAAGAAATCTAGGATTCATAGGTAAATCTACACCTTTACCAGATAATGACTATTAGATTAGTAATTACCTTAACCACAACCTCAAAATAATGAGAATGATAAATTGT
>NW_020536455.1:0-23326 GCF_003426905.1 Ctenocephalides felis | reverse complement strand
TCTATGATATTACTTTATTTTCTATCTATATATTTTTTCGCTTTGAGTTTTGTAATAAAATTCCATTCAATTCTTCATAATCAATTTGAAAAAAAAAAGCATTGTTCCTTTGTTTTCATAATTTTTGTTAATTTACCTATCAATTTTCGAAAAATTGAGACAATCCGGGACAAAAGATCTAAATCCGGGACAAATATACTTTTTGAAAAACCCGGGACACAAGGCGGAATCCGGGCTGTTTTAGCCAAACCGGGATCAATGGTCACCTTAGCAAAAACTAATCAGCAATATTCCCAACCATTATCTTCCGAACAGTTTATGAATTTTCAAAATAGACTAAGGATAAGCTTAAACGTAGACGAAAAGTTTCACATTTTTTTGCTAATTACTAAGGTTCAGCCGATTGTTCAGCAAAATTGATAAACACTAGTCCTCATTGAAATACATCGATATTGGCTATAAATTTTTGAATTTGAAATTAATATTAAATTTTTGAAATCGGTTCAGTTGTTTTAGAGAAAACATCGACGAAAGGTCAAATATCGGCTCACATATACACACACACAGTCACACATACATTTTCCAAATTTGGTCTGATTCGATTCAGAATGACTTGAAACTTTGAGAAAACATAAAATTTGTAAATTGGATTTTATCTAGAAAACATAAACTTCTCTCTCGAAAAGTTAATAATTAAATGTATAGATGATTTATTAAATTTGTTACTGCTACACGTAAGAACATTTCCATAATTCCAGTTTCAATAAATTTTGATTTGATCAATTGAGCTATTAGATTAGATTTAAAACATCATTTTATTAGACTAATAACAAATATGCCGAATTTTGTCATTTTATCTATTGATCAAATTATTGGATGCTTGGACGTTTAACTCTATTTAACTCTATTTCGTTTTGTATTTCAAACAAATAATATAATTCACATGAAATTTTAAATGAGACTGCAATATTACCGTGTATAAGAGTCAATTTTTTCCCCATAATGAAGTCTTTATAGATTTTAATATTTACAATGCTAATTTAAAAAATTATAAAAGGAATATAATATAACTATTTAGAACTCAGTGTCAAATTACATGAACGCATAAATATATAAATTATTTATTAAACTAGGTCAAAATTTACACATACAACAAAAATAGGTAATCACTCACTTCCAGTAATAAACATAATTATAAAATAACATGCATCTCTGTAATTAGCACGCTCATATCAAATTTGCTCATATCAAATGCAATTAACGCATTAAACCATCCCACAAATATAAATATTTAATTGCATAATTTCCAAGGTTGTACTCATTATTAATTATAATAGAAAATTAAACATTAGTATAAGCACCAAAGTACGCCGCGAGTCTTGGTTATACACTATGCATAATCGCCAGAATAGGTTCGTAGGATATTAAGGACTTGCTACGAAGCAGTTTGAGTCATAAACCATATTTACTGTATCAACTATGAATGCTGTATGAGGTATGACTGAATGATAAATGATTTTAGTAATAATAACTTCTAATGCTTACATCTGAAATTATAAATTTAAACATGTAGCGTAAAACTACGGTCGAACCCCCCCTATTTATAAACAAATATTAATTTCAATTAGTGTACGCATGAAAATATTTTTTAAATCTTAGCTTTTTATTTTTTTTTAATATTAGTCTTGGCATTTTTGAAAAATTTTGAGAAACTGCTGAAGTTTCTAATTGTTCATTTTAATTGAAAATATACTATCAATTCACAGAATTAATCAATAATAATTTATTATTAAAATTTTGAACTTAAGAAATGTTGTAATGTAGGGTGGTACACAAAAGTCCTATTTGACTTTGAGTAGTTATATTGTGTAAACCAAAGTAATTATATTGCAACAAATTTAACTGATACCAAACAAACAACTATCTGACTATGTTCAGTAAAACTCCCGGCTAATTCATAATTCATCACTGTAGAAATTTCAAACATTTGTCTCCTGTTTTTTTACGCCATAGGCAGAGTAAAATGAGACGACAATTTTTAATTTTAAGAGGAGTTTACGAAATAATAACTACATTATTCAACCAAAGCAAAATGTAAATTTCGTGGATACTTTTTTTACAGAGGTAACAGTGTATATAACCTTGATCAGGTATTCCGTCAGAAATAATCATCAGCATAGTTTGAATAATTATTTATTCACAACATATTTCTTGTAAAATTGCTTTTTTAACTTAATTTATTTTTTATTCAATATTTTTTATTTTTTACACCTTTGCCAGGGTAGTTGTTCACTCACATGCGAGCTTTTATGTAGATTATTTAAAAAAAAATTGTTCAATCTAACTTGAAAATACTAATACATTTATAAAAAAAATTAAAAATGTATACCTAAAGTTATATTAAGGCCTTGTAAACTAAACAACAATGCTCACAATCAAATAAGTAACAACGAAAAAATACTTTTGTTATGGATTTTCAAACAGTGCTAGTCTTCCGAAAGCGACGTCGTAAGATGGCTGTCCATACACTTTTTATCCTCTATTTTCAAATATTGTTGTTAAAAATTCTCAACTTTACTTTACAACAAGATGTTGACGGTAGACATTTTTACCCGCGCACCTTTAAACTCCGCTCTACCTTATGCTTTTTCCGGTATCAGGGGATTCATAATTTTACAGCAAACATTTCTAATCGAATATTTGATTTTTTGTTGCTGTTCAAATTATAATTTGGGTTCATCATTTTTATCACTTTTATTTGCCGATATTGATTTTCATTCTCATCGTCTGCCACTTTAGGGATTATATTTCAACTCTTCATATTTCGAAATTCGGTTTCGGTTTTCAACATCACTGTATTATCTGTGCACTTTATCAGGAACTTAGCCCCCTTTTATTTATTATATTCAATATTTGGTCCGCATATGAAATAAAATACAAATATTCAAGTTATCAGTTTTGTGGCTAATCTTCATGTCAGTATCATCTTCGGAATGTGTACGTCGTTAAACGATCGGGATACTAAACTTTTTATAAGAAAAGTTTCGGATCTTATCAATATTGTAGAACGGATTAGAAACTTTTCCTCGAGCTGAACAACCACAAAGTTAAACTTACTTTCATGGTTTTGCATGCATAAAATATATAGGCAATAAATCGTTTGAAACGCCAGTTGTAAATATAAGTGATGTGGCTGATTGAAATAATTCAAGCAATCAAGCAAAAGAATTATTTCAATGACTTATAATAGCTAACAATTTGAACAAATTTTACCATTAATAAAAGTTGTGAGTCTTTACAAAAATTTTGTGTAAAATCCTGATTTTTTTAAGCATCTAATTATAAGATGCATACTCTATATTTTCAAGAAAACCATATTATCGTCAATTTGCTACGGACTATTATCTTTGTTATAATAATTAATCAACTTTAGAATGATTTTATATAAAATGCATTAATCATTTTACAGAAAATTGTACTTCATTAAGGATTGAAGCGCTTCTCGACTTTTTACTTCAAGTTTTTTTTTAATTTTATTTCTTTCCTGACACGGTATATCAAGTAGGGGAGCAAGGGGCTGTACAAGGGGTTCGTATGTAACGGGGGTAACTAGTAACAGGCGTTTTAAACAGGATCTTGAAACACACTAAAATATTTTTTGTTTCCATTGGACATGTAAACCGTTCTGCACAATATTGTCATAGCTACTGTCCCGAAGGCTGACGCAATAAACAGAACTGTACAGGTCCGTCATTTTGGAGAGGTGCTATAAAATTGTATACTTATAAAATTTTGATTTGCATTATTATTATCAATTGTTTTAAATTCAGCAAGTATGTGCAACAGTTTTTGTGATTGCTAAATTGTTCAAATAGTTATCTTGACAAATGTGAAAAAATCAAACCTGAGGTTAGTTAAAACAAAACCTTTAGCATAGTTGTACCATACAAGAATTATATATATATTCGAGTGAAAAAATGAGTGAAATTTATAGTTTGTAAGATCTAAGATGTAGGCAAATGTACATTTTGTTACAGGAGACACTGTATCTTTTATTTGTTGTAATTCTAGTTTACGTTGATTTATGATAAAAGTTTATGATTTAGGAGACATTATATATTTTATTTGTATTAATTATAGTCTGCGTTGATTTGTGAAGAATTACTTAAAAACAAGTCATTTTTAACTTCCCGTAGGGCAAGTTATAGTAATCGCAAAAAAATCGAAAATGAAAATTTTTATATATCTTTACGTTTCAGAGGTTTCTGAACATTTTGGCATACCTTAGAAAAAATGGATGTATGTGTGTGTGTGTGTGTGTGTGTGTGTGTATGTGTGTATGTGTGTGTGTATGTGTGTGTGTATGTATGTACGTGTGTGTATGTATGTGCGGATACAAATTTTCGTCGACGATTTCGGGAACACCGATCAACCGATCTGAATAATTCAAAAAACATTCGATTCGTATTGATAAGGAGACGTGCTGATTAGTTTTTGGCGAAGGCAGGTCTAGCCGTTCCGAAGATACGGGGCAAAAAGTGCCGAAAACGGTAACTCAGTTTTTAAGAGAACGGAGCGTCCGATTTGAAAAATTCAAAAAATATTTTACTTGTATTGTTAAGATGTAGATTTGATCAAATTTTCATGAAGGCAGGTCTAGCGGTTTCGGAGATCTAATGAAAAAAGTAAAAAAAAATGCCATTCGGCGGTTAAAAATGATCATTAGACATATGCACATCAAATTATCAGATATTTTATAGAGATTTTAACAAAAATTTATAATTTTTTTACATTTCTATGGGTTCGACGGCGGCAATTTTTTTACAATGCTTATGCGTTAGACGGCGGCGCGGCACTTGCGAGCTTTGACATTTCGTCTCTATGCAGTTCAAGCAGTGCGATTGCTTTGAAAAAAAGTTCAGAATTTCCAAACTATGTCAAAATGAAGAAACATTTTTTTTCAAAAAATTTTATTGTTTTAAAAAAAAAAAAAATTTTCTCAAAAAAAATTTTTTTTTTCAAATAAAAATTTTTTTTTTTTTAAAAAGTAATTTTTGTCAAATTTATAGTTTCTCAAAAATCTATTTTTTTCGAAGTAAATTTTTTTCAAAAATGTTATTCGTTTTTGAAAAAATAATAATTTTTGGTACGGGAAGTTCCAGCAATTTGCCTTAAGGCACGATGCCCTAATTGCCTTAAGACAGAATTCCACTTACAGCTAGTTTTTAAATATAAAATAAATTTTTTCGAGGCATTATTGTCGTTACTACTTGCTTTGATAGATGTTACAAATATCCCCAAACACGAGGAAACTATCAAATCTGGTATGTACTGTAAATCAGATACAATTTTATGAATTTACAACATATTATTGCGCAAATTGGGTAGAGGTATAATTGGAATATCTGAATAATACATATGTTCAATTAGCTATTACTTAATATCTTTTATAGCAATAATTTTTGGATTATCTTAAACATTAAACAATTTGCATTTATTTATTAATTTTCATAGAAAAAGTATTATTTACTTTACTTACTTTTATACTTTTCAAAGAATTATTAGGAGTGGCTTCATAGAAGTATAATATAAATTTGAACGATAAACAATAAAGTAAAAAATGTCAAACTTCAGAATTTCAAGGATACAAATAAAAATATACCACATTACTAGTGTTATAAAAATAAGGTAACTATTTATTAGTAATTGTAACTATATTTGAGCATTACTTTTACTTTCAGATTTGAAGAAGGCAAATCAGACAAAGAGATTCTTGACAACTTGTTGAAGAATTCAAGATATGACAAGAGGCTTCTCCCGCCAGTTCAAGGTTAGTAGAAAATTTACCAAAGTTCTAATATATTTTGTTAGGACATAATAGCACCACATTTCTCCAAAAACACATTATTACCCTTATGAAAATCATCGTTTATTTCAAAAGTTTTCATAAATTTCTTTTGAAAAATATCTTCAATCTAAAAACAATTACTGAAAATAAAATAATAGTGTTTTTTTAGCCACTAAAATGTTCGTTGAATGGTTGAATAAAATTGTAAGATTAGAGCTATCACATGTATCATAGTTACATTTTGGTACCTTTTTTTATCGAGATCACATATTTCAAAATTAAATAAATGTAATTTAATAAATCAATTGTAATCAAGGCTAATCTTAATATTTATTTCACAATGTCAATATAAAATAATTATTGAAAAAAATATAATATAATTATTTATAAACTGATCAAGCATGGAAACTATCTAAACTCTCAGAAAAATTATATGCAGACCCTTATCAATTCACACTGAAATTATACTTTTTTTGTCAATCAAAACTTTATTAAAGTTTTATATTACAAAATAAATTTATACATGACCAGAAATACAAGATTATTTAATTGTACATTTTTAAAATAGTCTCGTATTTAGCATATTTTGAATTACACAACAAGTTGTTTAGGAAAAACCTATTTATTTAAGTGTATAATATTATTATACAAGAAGGTCTATATTATTTTATAAAATTTGGAATTTGTTTAAAGAAAATGATCACGTTATGAAAATGATCTTATGAAATGTAAATAAAAATTTTTTACTAACATTTTACCAATCTATTAAATAAGAGTACTGCCAGTGGGAGAAGTCTGATTATGCTAGTTTTTTTTGATCTGCAATAATTTTGTTAATTTACCAGTTAGCTGAAAAAAAGTTAATGAAATGGTGATTTGAACATTTGCCTACATTGAAATACTAAAATACTGTTCTTAACTGGTGGATTAGTCATAAATTCAAAGCTTACAAGAAATGGACGAGTGTCACAACCGTTCTTGGGGCATAAAAATAGGTTAAATAAAAAACAATTATGAATATAATACAACAAGATATAACAAAACATAATTTTTTGTAAAACCTTTTTTTCTCATGTTAAATTTTTCTTTACCTTTCTCTTCGGCTTCTTCGGTCTTAGTTATGTTAATTTTTTTTATCTATTTAATCTTCACCCGAAAAGGCCAAGAAATACATGTCACAACAGTACCTACAAAATTTGTTACAACCGTACCCACAAAATTTGTCACAACCGTACCCAACGCACAGTTTAGGAGACAAATCATCTTTTTGATCTAGCTAAATTATCTATGCAAAAACTAATTGTTGGCTATTAACTACTAATGTTCAACTTACAGAAAAATAACAAACAAAGTGATCTAACTGTATAGAAGTAATGATTATTATTAAAAGAATTCGAATAAAAAAACTTGCTTTTGGCTCTTTAAAAGCAATGCGGTCTACAGATGCGGAAACTTGTTCAAACAAACATACTACATATTAAAATTTATCACAAGTAATTGGATTCTTGCAGTCTTTTTGAAACAGTATATCGGTATTTAAAATGATCCGTTTTTATTTTTTCATATTAAATAATGCTGCATCGTAATATATTGTGGATTTATATTATATTGAGGATATTTGTATGTTGTATATAATTACATAATATATGATAAAAAGTTATTTCTGGCTAAATCTATGACTTTTAAAATGAAACAAAACCCGATCCTATAATATACACGAGACGGCGCGGCGCCGGCGCGACGTCTGGTTACGACGATAAATTAACATTTTATGGTCTCATGAAAAGCTCTCATAGGCAATTATTGGTCTCTATTTATTCAGATATACTGATAGAAATTAACCAGTTTTATTTGTTTATTTTTATTATATGTGTTCCGAATACTTAATGTATACCATTAATGATTTTTTAGCTATCGACAAAAATTAATAATTTTATTGTAGTTCGTATTGCAGGAATTTCAAATAAAACATATTTAAACCTGTTTTGATAGTATTTTTTACTGATTTTAATAACTATATTTTAATTAACTTTTAATTAAATTTTAATATATATTAAAACTGATTTTTTATATACAAAAAAAATTTATTTGCATATAAAAACGTACTGTAATAAATATACACAATAATACTTTATTTCAATGACGTGAAGGTTTATAGTGATTTTTTATAACTTTATTTTAAATTTAATTTACAGTTTAATTTATCGTTTTGAAAATGATTGATTCTAGACATTGTAATTTATTTTTTCATATGCATTATAAAATTATTTGCATATGAAAACTGATGCGTATTTTTATAAATATATACGAATCTGCATTATTTCTAAAAATTAATATTGATGCAAAAGTTTATAGGAGTTTTTAATATAGTTTTATATTTTAGTAACAATTTAATTTATTGTTGTGAATACGAGTGATTTTATACATTTCAATTTATTTTTTTATATACATTATAAAAATTATTTGCATATGGAAACTGATGTCATATAAATATATATAGAACTTTATTATTTCAATTAACCAATTATTTATATTTTGTTTGATTACAATTAAATTTATCTTTGGAACTACGAATGATTGTAGGGATATAATTTACTTAATTTGTTATGTTATTGGCAATCTTTTTTAGTTTCAAGCTTGTTATGAATTGTGTTTAATATAGTTCTCTTTTCCCAACTTAGTCTTAATCTTCGCCATTCTTTCCCACTAATTTTCAAATAACTCAGCAAATAGTTTGATGTTTGTATGTATTTCAACAACTCTCCAACTGTATTTGTGCTTTTAATCTATGCCATAATAATTAAACGATGATCTAGACTTAACATTTTACTCAGAATAGGGCGGGGCACAAAGGACCAATTAGACTTTGAGCAGTTATATTGTGAAAACCAAAACAAATTACATCACAATAAATACCATATATCTGACTATGTTAAGTAAAACTAATATTCAAAATTGGTACTACATCTTATTAAACAATTAAATAACATACACTTAAACATATTTTAAGGGGCTTTTAAACTAAACAACAGTGCAAGCAAATAGAAACTAACAAAAAGAAAATATTTTGTTATAGATTTCCAAACATGGTTGTTTATCCTCTTATGGTCTTTTAATTAATATATTTTTCTTTTCCTCTACTTTCAAATATTGTTAAAAAATTCCTAAGTTTACTTGTTTTTGAGATATTATTGGTGGACCTCTTTACCCGTGGATCATAGATCCTTAAGCTCCGCTCTACCTTATATTTTTCTTCAACCCAATTTAATTTTTTTTTACTTTGATCCTGGTAATCATACTCATGCAAGTATCAGAAAACTTGCAGAGCGCACAATTTCTATTATAATTGTAATTTCAGGGTAAGTTATAGTAATTGCAAAAAAATCGAAAATGAAAATTTTTGCATATCTTTACGTTTCAAAGGTTTCTGAACATTTTGGCATATCCTAGAAAAAAATTATGTAGGTATGTGTGTGTCCATGTGTAATGTATGTTTGGACACAATTTTTAAAAAATGAAATAGAATGATCATTAAATATATGCACATCAAATTATCTGATATTTTATAGAGATTTTAAACATGTGTACTAAGTTTGTTACAATTTTTTGGGTTCCGTATCAAGATTATTAATTTCTAAAGTTTACTTATACGGTTCAAATAAATTTTGCCAGATTTTTTTTTGAAAATTTCCAAAAATATACAAAATTTTATACTTTAAATATAAATTTTAAATTTCATTTTAGTTGGATTCATTCAGCAATTCTTCTTAAAATAAACATTTTCAAGTGTTTTGAGCGATAGGATCGTCCCTATATATTATATGAACGAATATTCATAATTATTAAAAATATTTAAAACAATTGTTGTTAATTATTGATCAATATTTATGGATTATTAATTTTTTTTACTCGAATATTTTATTCTAATATGGAAAGTTCTAGCAATTTGCCTTAAGGCACGATGCCATGCACCACTAGTTTATTTAATGTTGGCTGACCGTTGCCATGTGAACGATAAGATGTCCTTGCTTCTAATAGGAGTACTGCTGCAATCTCACGGGTATACGTGAGGTTAAACAAGGACTTTATCTTAAAACTTGTGCAACGTATATCCCGCTTACAAGTTGATTAGTTTAGCGTACAGTCTAAGTTCTGAATGAACTGTTGAATGTGATCTCGGCTAGAAGGACAAAGACTTTAATAAGATCAAAGTGAATCACAAAACATCCAACATAAATGCTAGGCACTGCCAGCCAGTCGATGAATATGCATTATGTAGACAGCATCAGATAGTGTTTGCCTAAGGCATCTTGCTCTAATGTTACGTTTGAACTAATAATTATCGTCAAAGGCATGTCAATTCCGTGACAAATTTTGTTTTCATTAGTTTGAACAATATGGTACTGCTTGACATCAGGCTGTCTGATACCAACCTCGGACTGCTTTACGTAAAGTAGTAGCGACATACGTTTTCATTTTAAAAAGAGCCTTTTACTGGTATCGCTGTATCAAATTAAAAATTTATTACTAAAACTTCACAATATCTTCACCAAGTTTTTCGATTCCATATACCTTGGCAACAGTAAGGTTAAATTTTACTTTATTTAACAAAAAGATATCGTTCACAGGCATTGTAGTTAGAACTATAAGATTAAATTTTAAGGGATCAGAAGTTTCAGATTTGATACCCGCCTCGGATAGCCTGATGTCAAGCAGCAGTGATATCAGTTTTCACTTGGTATTTACAAAAGAATATCAGTATTAATAAATGGTGATATTAATTTTATCACATAGGCATTGGACAATGAATATACGTGAATCTAATAACGCAATAGCCAATTCAATAAAAATCAAACTTTATGAAATGAGAATATTGACTTATGGGACCGTTTAATATCTTGGGTGTGGCACACTTCAGCAGTAGTAAATCATATTTCAAATGAATACTTACTGCTACAATCAGATGTTCTTGGCTAATGCTTCGTTAGAGTTTTCAGTAATTACTTCCACTTATTTAAATAAATCATTTAATTTTTTCATATTTAAGTTTTTCTTTTGAGAAGTTGATTTTTTTAGCTTATGTAATAAGTAAATTTAAAATATTTGCCATAGTAAAATTAATTTTCTAGATAGTTGATTCTACACATTTGAAAATTTGATTAGTAGTAATGAAAATTTTATTTAGTTGCCATCAGAGAGTTTCAATCATCCCACATTTATGTAATTGACTTATAATTATTAGTTTACTAAGAATTCTAGCATCATATATAACGCGAGTGAGCGTGTGTACTTTCTCGTATATGTGTAAATATTATATACAAATATAATTGGTTCATATTTTGTGTATCATGTTACAGAGCAACAGAGAATATCTATGTTGACTTGAATATCTAAATGTAAGAGTCGTTTCGCTATAAGGAAAGTTGCATAAACTTTTCGAAATGTATGAATAATCGACTTGATTAATAAGAATTGAAATTTAGCATCTTTTCAAATTGTGACAACAGAACTTTTAAATTTTGACGCGACCACAAACTTTAACGATTATGTTAACCACTTTTCGTAGGCCTGTAATAGTAGAGTTTGATCAAAATGTTTGTTGAGACCATGAACTCTACCTTCACACAGAGTTTTCACAAAATCATCAAAAACAATTGCAACTATTTATTACGAAGAAACGACTTGGCCTATTTTACCAAGAACTAATCAGCACGATTTCCAAATGATAGTAGAGGTGGCTTTTAAAATTTTGAAATCAGTGCAGTTGTTTGCGAAAAAAAAGTCGGCCGAAGGTCAAATATTGGCTTACACACACATATACCAAAATGTATTCATATATTTTCCAATTATGCTTCAGAATGTTTTTTATGGAAACAAACTTCTTCGCGAAGTTAAAAATTTAAATTTTGAGTTATTTATTTATATGACATTTTATTATGAACGTTACATTACGTATTGTTACATCATTTTTATTGTACTTTTTTATTCCTTACGTTTCTGGACATGTTTTCATGTGAAAACTATGACTCTTTCATGCTCCATACTTTATATACCAAACCTCTGATTATAGAATATAAATTGATATATATATATATATATATATATATATATCAATTTGTATAGCTTAAATCCAGAAGTAGTATTTGAGGTCTAATAAGCAATGATTTTTTCATTGATGATAGTTTATATTTAAAAATGCATGGCTAGAACCACTGGTAATGTAAAGAAATATATGTTGTTTTCGTTATGTATTATAATAACAAAAGCTTTGAAGTTTCCATTTCTTAATGTTTGCGTTATTTGATGATGTATGCGTAATTTGGGTATACTATAATCATGTCTATTATAACAACAACTACAGGTAGTCAATCAATATATTTTTTATATTCAACACTTAGTTAGAATCAATGAACGAACATAACGAATGTTATGTCACCAAAACCTTCGATTTATTTTTGGACGCATTTTACTAAATGTAACATGATGATAATATTAATCTATTATGTAGATCTGGAGGTTAAAGCCTAAAGCTTAAAGATCTGAGGTTGATAGTATTTAAAATGATAATATATTAGCATCGAAAAGTCAGCAGTAGTCCATAAATTTTAGACAAAGAATTCAGGAAACAATAAAACTTAAAATTGGATCTGCTCGAAGTTACAAATGTTCGATGTTTCTGTCATGCTGTCTACGATCCACGGAAGGAACATAAAAGTTTAAATTGGTTCGATCCTTGTCGAAATTGTGGTCTCGAGGACTGTGAAGTTTTATTCTATGACGAAAACCAGTGCCCGCTCATCGAATCTGTAAAATATATAGCTAGGTTCTACTCCTGAATAATTCATAGCTACATGACACAAGAAAACGTAATTTCAACAAAATGTAATGTTCACTTATTTTATTACTGACTAAAGTATAAAAACGAAATATAAGCTTTATGGATGTCCATAGGTAAACCCATCTTTGTTTAATAGTGGTTTGCTTCTGAAAATATCATATGCAATATTTTGTCAAAAAATATGTGATAAATTAAGTTATTATAATACTTTCTGATTTGAGATTTTCATGCCATTAAGAATTATAAGTCATATCTACTATATCAATAATACGGGGCATGCGGCGAAGCTCGTTTTTTACAACACAATATTTGTTTAAATATTATAGAATTGAGCGCAGAGCCATAAACCTCGCATATCTTGAAAAAAAAAAATAGAATTTACTAACTTCAAATTTTTATCACGATTTTAGTGAACTCACTTAAACAAGGCAAGGAGAGTGTATTTTTCTAATTTTATGATTTTTTTATATTTCATACAAAAAACTTAATTTTAGGGAGACCCCAAAAAATGTTGATAGCGGACTTTACCAAAGGCACGCTGCGCCCCTGAGCAATGATAATAATGGTTTTTATACAATTTATTACATATATACGTTGTACATATATACATAGTTGACTAATGTTCAACTTACAGAAAAATAACAAACAAAGTGATCTAACTGTATAGAAGTAATGATTATTATTAAAAGAATTCGAATAAAAAAACTTGCTTTTGGCTCTTTAAAAGCAATGCGGTCTACAGATGCGGAAACTTGTTCAAACAAACATACTACATATTAAAATTTATCACAAGTAATTGGATTCTTGCAGTCTTTTTGAAACAGTATATCGGTATTTAAAATGATCCGTTTTTATTTTTTCATATTAAATAATGCTGCATCGTAATATATTGTGGATTTATATTAAATTGAGGATATTTGTATGTTGTATATAATTACATAATATATGATAAAAAGTTATTTCTGGCTAAATCTATGACTTTTAAAATGAAACAAAACCCGATCCTATAATATACACGAGACGGCGCGGCGCCGGCGCGACGTCTGGTTACGACGATAAATTAACATTTTATGGTCTCATGAAAAGCTCTCATAGGCAATTATTGGTCTCTATTTATTCAGATATACTGATAGAAATTAACCAGTTTTATTTGTTTTATTTTTATTATATGTGTTCCGAATACTTAATGTATACCATTAATGATTTTTTAGCTATCGACAAAAATTAATAATTTTATTGTAGTTCGTATTGCAGGAATTTCAAATAAAACATATTTAAACCTGTTTTGATAGTATTTTTTACTGATTTTAATAACTATATTTTAATTAACTTTTAATTAAATTTTAATATATATTAAAACTGATTTTTTATATACAAAAAAAATTTATTTGCATATAAAAACGTACTGTAATAAATATACACAATAATACTTTATTTCAATGACGTGAAGGTTTATAGTGATTTTTTATAACTTTATTTTAAATTTAATTTACAGTTTAATTTATCGTTTTGAAAATGATTGATTCTAGACATTGTAATTTATTTTTTCATATGCATTATAAAATTATTTGCATATGAAAACTGATGCGTATTTTTATAAATATATACGAATCTGCATTATTTCTAAAAATTAATATTGATGCAAAAGTTTATAGGAGTTTTTAATATAGTTTTATATTTTAGTAACAATTTAATTTATTGTTGTGAATACGAGTGATTTTATACATTTCAATTTATTTTTTTATATACATTATAAAAATTATTTGCATATGGAAACTGATGTCATATAAATATATATAGAACTTTATTATTTCAATTAACCAATTATTTTATATTTTGTTTGATTACAATTAAATTTATCTTTGGAACTACGAATGATTGTAGGGATATAATTTACTTAATTTGTTATGTTATTGGCAATCTTTTTTAGTTTCAAGCTTGTTTATGAATTGTGTTTAATATAGTTCTCTTTTCCCAACTTAGTCTTAATCTTCGCCATTCTTTCCCACTAATTTTCAAATAACTCAGCAAATAGTTTGATGTTTGTATGTATTTCAACAACTCTCCAACTGTATTTGTGCTTTTAATCTATGCCATAATAATTAAACGATGATCTAGACTTAACATTTTACTCAGAATAGGGCGGGGCACAAAGGACCAATTAGACTTTGAGCAGTTATATTGTGAAAACCAAAACAAATTACATCACAATAAATACCATATATCTGACTATGTTAAGTAAAACTAATATTCAAAATTGGTACTACATCTTATTAAACAATTAAATAACATACACTTAAACATATTTTAAGGGGCTTTTAAACTAAACAACAGTGCAAGCAAATAGAAACTAACAACAAAAGAAAATATTTTTGTTATAGATTTCCAAACATGGTTGTTTATCCTCTTATGGTCTTTTAATTAATATATTTTTCTTTTCCTCTACTTTCAAATATTGTTAAAAAATTCCTAAGTTTACTTGTTTTTGAGATATTATTGGTGGACCTCTTTACCCGTGGATCATAGATCCTTAAGCTCCGCTCTACCTTATATTTTTCTTCAACCCAATTTAATTTTTTTTTACTTTGATCCTGGTAATCATACTCATGCAAGTATCAGAAAACTTGCAGAGCGCACAATTTCTATTATAATTGTAATTTCAGGGTAAGTTATAGTAATTGCAAAAAAATCGAAAATGAAAATTTTTGCATATCTTTACGTTTCAAAGGTTTCTGAACATTTTGGCATATCCTAGAAAAAAATTATGTAGGTATGTGTGTGTCCATGTGTAATGTATGTTTGGACACAATTTTTAAAAAATGAAATAGAATGATCATTAAATATATGCACATCAAATTATCTGATATTTTATAGAGATTTTAAACATGTGTACTAAGTTTGTTACAATTTTTTTGGGTTCCGTATCAAGATTATTAATTTCTAAAGTTTACTTATACGGTTCAAATAAATTTTGCCAGATTTTTTTTTGAAAATTTCCAAAAATATACAAAATTTTATACTTTAAATATAAATTTTAAATTTCATTTTAGTTGGATTCATTCAGCAATTCTTCTTAAAATAAACATTTTCAAGTGTTTTGAGCGATAGGATCGTCCCTATATATTATATGAACGAATATTCATAATTATTAAAAATATTTAAAACAATTGTTGTTAATTATTGATCAATATTTATGGATTATTAATTTTTTTTACTCGAATATTTTATTCTAATATGGAAAGTTCTAGCAATTTGCCTTAAGGCACGATGCCATGCACCACTAGTTTATTTAATGTTGGCTGACCGTTGCCATGTGAACGATAAGATGTCCTTGCTTCTAATAGGAGTACTGCTGCAATCTCACGGGTATACGTGAGGTTAAACAAGGACTTTATCTTAAAACTTGTGCAACGTATATCCCGCTTACAAGTTGATTAGTTTAGCGTACAGTCTAAGTTCTGAATGAACTGTTGAATGTGATCTCGGCTAGAAGGACAAAGACTTTAATAAGATCAAAGTGAATCACAAAACATCCAACATAAATGCTAGGCACTGCCAGCCAGTCGATGAATATGCATTATGTAGACAGCATCAGATAGTGTTTGCCTAAGGCATCTTGCTCTAATGTTACGTTTGAACTAATAATTATCGTCAAAGGCATGTCAATTCCGTGACAAATTTTGTTTTCATTAGTTTGAACAATATGGTACTGCTTGACATCAGGCTGTCTGATACCAACCTCGGACTGCTTTACGTAAAGTAGTAGCGACATACGTTTTCATTTTAAAAAGAGCCTTTTACTGGTATCGCTGTATCAAATTAAAAATTTATTACTAAAACTTCACAATATCTTCACCAAGTTTTTCGATTCCATATACCTTGGCAACAGTAAGGTTAAATTTTACTTTATTTAACAAAAAGATATCGTTCACAGGCATTGTAGTTAGAACTATAAGATTAAATTTTAAGGGATCAGAAGTTTCAGATTTGATACCCGCCTCGGATAGCCTGATGTCAAGCAGCAGTGATATCAGTTTTCACTTGGTATTTACAAAAGAATATCAGTATTAATAAATGGTGATATTAATTTTATCACATAGGCATTGGACAATGAATATACGTGAATCTAATAACGCAATAGCCAATTCAATAAAAATCAAACTTTATGAAATGAGAATATTGACTTATGGGACCGTTTAATATCTTGGGTGTGGCACACTTCAGCAGTAGTAAATCATATTTCAAATGAATACTTACTGCTACAATCAGATGTTCTTGGCTAATGCTTCGTTAGAGTTTTCAGTAATTACTTCCACTTATTTAAATAAATCATTTAATTTTTTCATATTTAAGTTTTCTTTTGAGAAGTTGATTTTTTTAGCTTATGTAATAAGTAAATTTAAAATATTTGCCATAGTAAAATTAATTTTCTAGATAGTTGATTCTACACATTTGAAAATTTGATTAGTAGTAATGAAAATTTTATTTAGTTGCCATCAGAGAGTTTCAATCATCCCACATTTATGTAATTGACTTATAATTATTAGTTTACTAAGAATTCTAGCATCATATATAACGCGAGTGAGCGTGTGTACTTTCTCGTATATGTGTAAATATTATATACAAATATAATTGGTTCATATTTTGTGTATCATGTTACAGAGCAACAGAGAATATCTATGTTGACTTGAATATCTAAATGTAAGAGTCGTTTCGCTATAAGGAAAGTTGCATAAACTTTTCGAAATGTATGAATAATCGACTTGATTAATAAGAATTGAAATTTAGCATCTTTTCAAATTGTGACAACAGAACTTTTAAATTTTGACGCGACCACAAACTTTAACGATTATGTTAACCACTTTTCGTAGGCCTGTAATAGTAGAGTTTGATCAAAATGTTTGTTGAGACCATGAACTCTACCTTCACACAGATTTTCACAAAATCATCAAAAACAATTGCAACTATTTATTACGAAGAAACGACTTGGCCTATTTTACCAAGAACTAATCAGCACGATTTCCAAATGATAGTAGAGGTGGCTTTTAAAATTTTGAAATCAGTGCAGTTGTTTGCGAAAAAAAGTCGGCCGAAGGTCAAATATTGGCTTACACACACATATACCAAAATGTATTCATATATTTTCCAATTATGCTTCAGAATGTTTTTTATGGAAACAAACTTCTTCGCGAAGTTAAAAATTTAAATTTTGAGTTATTTATTTATATGACATTTTATTATGAACGTTACATTACGTATTGTTACATCATTTTTATTGTACTTTTTTATTCCTTACGTTTCTGGACATGTTTTCATGTGAAAACTATGACTCTTTCATGCTCCATACTTTATATACCAAACCTCTGATTATAGAATACAAATTGATATATATATATATATATATATATATATATATCAATTTGTATAGCTTAAATCCAGAAGTAGTATTTGAGGTCTAATAAGCAATGATTTTTTCATTGATGATAGTTTATATTTAAAAATGCATGGCTAGAACCACTGGTAATGTAAAGAAATATATGTTGTTTTCGTTATGTATTATAATAACAAAAGCTTTGAAGTTTCCATTTCTTAATGTTTGCGTTATTTGATGATGTATGCGTAATTTGGGTATACTATAATCATGTCTATTATAACAACAACTACAGGTAGTCAATCAATATATTTTTATATTCAACACTTAGTTAGAATCAATGAACGAACATAACGAATGTTATGTCACCAAAACCTTCGATTTATTTTTGGACGCATTTTACTAAATGTAACATGATGATAATATTAATCTATTATGTAGATCTGGAGGTTAAAGCCTAAAGCTTAAAGATCTGAGGTTGATAGTATTTAAAATGATAATATATTAGCATCGAAAAGTCAGCAGTAGTCCATAAATTTTAGACAAAGAATTCAGGAAACAATAAAACTTAAAATTGGATCTGCTCGAAGTTACAAATGTTCGATGTTTCTGTCATGCTGTCTACGATCCACGGAAGGAACATAAAAGTTTAAATTGGTTCGATCCTTGTCGAAATTGTGGTCTCGAGGACTGTGAAGTTTTATTCTATGACGAAAACCAGTGCCCGCTCATCGAATCTGTAAAATATATAGCTAGGTTCTACTCCTGAATAATTCATAGCTACATGACACAAGAAAACGTAATTTCAACAAAATGTAATGTTCACTTATTTTATTACTGACTAAAGTATAAAAACGAAATATAAGCTTTATGGATGTCCATAGGTAAACCCATCTTTGTTTAATAGTGGTTTGCTTCTGAAAATATCATATGCAATATTTTGTCAAAAAATATGTGATAAATTAAGTTATTATAATACTTTCTGATTTGAGATTTTCATGCCATTAAGAATTATAAGTCATATCTACTATATCAATAATACGGGGCATGCGGCGAAGCTCGTTTTTTACAACACAATATTTGTTTAAATATTATAGAATTGAGCGCAGAGCCATAAACCTCGCATATCTTGAAAAAAAAAAATAGAATTTACTAACTTCAAATTTTTATCACGATTTTAGTGAACTCACTTAAACAAGGCAAGGAGAGTGTATTTTTCTAATTTTATGATTTTTTTATATTTCATACAAAAAACTTAATTTTAGGGAGACCCCAAAAAATGTTGATAGCGGACTTTACCAAAGGCACGCTGCGCCCCTGAGCAATGATAATAATGGTTTTTATACAATTTATTACATATATTTTTTCTTTATAATTAATGTTAGAAACGCATAGATTGATAACTGTATACTCACTGAGATATCAGAGAATTTCTGAACATACTATGTAATCGTAATGATACGATTATAATAATTTGATGATAGCTGATTTGAATAAATATTATTAGTATTATTAAAAATATATTAAAAAATACAAATACTACTATTTTTATGAATGAGGCATGCAATAATTTTAGAAAGATTAAAAAACTGTCAAAATTGTTTCTGAATTGGTATTTGCATGCAACTCTTAGTTAGTAAAAAATTTACTGAAAATATATTTTAAAAATTAGATGTTGTAAATTGAAATATAGTTTTTAGCGACTTGCTGTTTTCATTTATCTAATTCTAAGGTAGAAAGTTAAATCTCAATACTTTGGTTTGCTTTTTTTCTTTTAAAATCTTACAAAACGTGTACATTCTTTAGCAATTTAACCTCTCCATTTAATATTCTCTGGTTTAAGTTTTTTTGGAAACTGATTTAACTTTGAAGGAGTGCACTATATGCAAGATTGTTGAAACGCTCTATGTATCACGAAATATTAGTTGTGACATCCAAAAACATATGATCATACTAACGGTTTTTTGTTCACGGTGTTAGAAATAACATTTGAGATAAATCAAACTTTAAATGTAGTATAGTACTTTTCGCAATTTATATATATATATATATATACCACTAATATATTTAAACACTACTAATATATTGAAAATGCTTTATTTATTTTTTTGTGAATTCACACGAACATTTTAACTAGCGCTAATTTAAATTTACACGAACACTTTAACGATGCTGAACTTTTGCTTTTATGGCACTAATATTACAGTGAATGAAGATATTTTTCAATTAATATTCATTGATGGCGATTCCAACTACATCATCTTAACTATATTTTATTAATTATCCGATTGATCCTGTAGTATTTATAAAGTTATTATTCTTTACCAATTTTTGTTTTATTATTTTTTTGCTCCTTGATCATATTTTTCACTATTAATAATGCATTTCTATACGTGATTCCAGAAGTCGGCCAGTTTAATGTTTTTATTTTCTAATAATTTGCAATTATGCTTGATAATATTAATATCTAATGTTGCTTTTATTTAATATTTTTATCCAAATAGTGACAATGGATAAATTATGTGACTAAGGGCTTGATCATATTATCTTTTAATAAAGCAACAGCCTAGCTTTAGCACTACAATCAGATTTTGATCATTTTTGTTTCATTTGAATTCATTTTAAGAAATAGATTTTGAGCGAAAAACTAAACAATATTATCAACGTTGAATGATATTCAACTGAACTATTCATTTTCAAAATATTCGATTTTCTTATTCTAGTAATTTTTTGACTAAAGTATAAGTTGAATCAAAATTTTTAGCATGAATCAAAATGAAGTAAAAAGATTATATTTTTTATTAAAATGGGTATTATATATGAAATATGCGATTTGGCTTGTTTGTAATAGATAAGACAGGCTGATTTTGAAGGCAAATATTTTATCACTTTTGAAGATCAAATATAAAGATTGTAAATTTAATAACATCTTACTTATATACTTAATTTCAAATTGTTATTTCTGAATTTATTTTACTCGCATTTTTTGTTATTTTAAAAAATATATTGTTTTTACAATATTTTGCATTTTACGCAAATAAATAGTAGCAGTATTATTAAATCTGTACATTATTATTAGATGTAACTTGAAACACAATAATGTGAAGAGATTTAGTTATGCTTGTTTAGAAATTTGCATATAAACCTAAATTAATTTTGGCTGCGTTTGAATTACAATTGGCATGGGTCATTATTAATTCTGATTAATATTGATTGTTTATGTTCCAATGTACATATATAGGTGCTTATATTTCTATGAAGTTCTCAATATTTCTACACGCAAGTTGTATGTGTATAAATAATCGAGTTTCAATTATATTTTTAGGCTATAAATTATCATATAATATATGTTTTGTAAGTTATTCGGATTTTCGAAAATTCGACTATTGTCTTTTCGGTAATAAGCAATTGTCATGAGTTAATTTGAACATTAATCTGGCGGCTTTCGAATGGAATCACGTGCAATACCAAAAATCAATCCCCTAAGTACAAATTATAAATGTAGTAAGCACAGAGCAAAAAAATATTACCATTGTGTAATATTTGCGTCCTTCGCAGATGCTGATTTCTGTTGCGGCCTACAGTCCCCAGACGGCGTGCCCGGACTTAGGGAGTCGGAGGCAACCAATGTGCCGCGAACGCAGCACCGCGGTCCGTAATTCAATATATTTATATTATAAATTGATCATATGCAATTATTTTAACTTTAAATACTAGATGGAACTGGATGAGAGCTCATCATTCTTAAATACACACGTATATATTTTTTATCATTATTTATTTGATATTTAAGTAATGTGTATGGTAAGGTGACCATATTTTTTTAAGTAAATCCGGGATGGCAATTTTTAGTTATGTTAATCCGGGACGTCGGGGGGATGGGGGGAGTGTTAGTCGTTTATGTTACAAATGCTATTTAAGAATACAATAAAAAAAACAGTTTTTTAAAACGATTTTTTTTTATCATAATTGCGGACTTTTAGTAAGAAGTTTTGATAAGTTTTATACTTCGACTATTATATGCAATACTTCTTTATCTGTGATATATATCTTATATTTTTTTATCTATATGTTCTATTAAATTTTCTTCACAATTAAATTGATTAAAAAAAATAGCATCTGTTAGTTTGTTTCCTTGATTTTTGTTCATTTAACTAGTAATTTTCATCCGGGACATCCGGGACAAAAAATAAAAATCCGGGACGTATGGTCACCTTAGTGTATGGTACCATATAACACTTCATGAATAAGGACGATTCTAATATAAAGACATTAATATTTTAGTAAAAAATTACACTTAATAAGTCACGCTTATAGTTCAGAAATATATGATATTAATTTTAAAGTGATCCACTGACTAGACTATGCCTAATTATTTTCATATACCTATTTGAAAGTGGGCTTGATATTTAAGCTATAAGTCAACAGCTTATTATTCAAATGATGGAATTTTATCCATTACAAATAACAAAAGTTAATATTTTAATAACTTCCCGAAGGAGAGTTTATGTTTTGATAAAAAAAATCCAAATCGCTAATTTTATGTTTTCTCGACGTTTCAAGCCATTCTGAGTCGAATGAGACCAAATTTGAAAAAAGTATGTGTGTGCGTGCGTGTGTGTATGTATGTGTGAACAGAGTTTTTCCCGTAAATCGACGTTTTCTCAAAAACGGCTGGACCGATTTCAAAAATTTAAAAGCCATTCGATGTATATCGATGAGGACTATATCGTTTGTCAGTATTGCGCTACGATCGGCCGAAACGTTTTTTTGTAACTTGAAAAAAAGTGTTAAAATTTTCGTCCACATTTAAGCTCATTCTACCGAATCGATTTAAAAAAATCAAAAACTGGTAGAATGATATTGGTTGGGAATGATACTGATTAGTTTTAGGTGAAAACCTAACGAGCCGTTTTCTAGTAATTAACTATTGAAAAAAAAAATTAAGGAGCATTTTTATGAAACATTTTTTGGCTATATATATTATGCTCTTATAAAACTTATTAAAATATTACGGCCTTACGACAAGTAGTTTAATTTTAAAAATTCATCAAAGTTTGAGAAAATAAGTAGTTTTTTTACGTTTGTTAAAATTAAAATTAGACGATTCACTTGGCATATCGATAGAGTACATGGTCTTAATGAACATACTAAACCATTAAAGTCCTACGAAAACTGTTTCAATTATAAAGATTATTGATTTTTGAAAATTTGCTTTTAGAAAATAGTCCGAGTAACGTGTTCGTTTGTTTTCAAATATGTGTAATAA
>NW_020536454.1:0-19184 GCF_003426905.1 Ctenocephalides felis | reverse complement strand
TTTAATATATTGCGTGCTTCTGAACCGATATATGGGGGAATAGAACAATGAGATCTGGTCTGGCGACATCGACATTGCGAATTTGATTACTGACAACCGTATGGAAGATAACATCCTTTGTTTAATATATAGTGGCGGATGGCACCTGAAGAAACTCCTGGGAAGAGTGGGCCTACTGAGTATGATCCTGATAAGGAAAAGCAACTAGATCGGACCAATTCTCCAAAAAGAGTGCCTCCTACATGACGTCAAAGGTAAAATAGAAGAACTAACAGGTTTGGAAAGAAGAAAAATGCGGAAGAATGTTGATGGCGTATGAAAGAAGAAAAAAAACAGGAAACTGAAAAACGAAGCACTGGATCAGGAAGTCAAGAAACAGAGTTTTGTTACAAAAATTAATAAGTGGGAATAAAAAGTGGTTAATGCTATAATATTACATTTACTCTTTACGGATCAGAGACATGGACTTTAAGAAAAGCAGGCAAAAATTATTTGTAGAGTTCTGAAATATCGTGCTGGAGGTGAATGGAGAAGATAAAATGGACAGATAAGGTAACAAAACGTTCTGAGAGTCATAGTAGGCGAAGAAAAATTTCTACTGAGCACGATGATTATTACAAAGAAAAGAAACTGGATCAGACCAAAGTGTGACTTCTATATGATATCGTCATAGGTAAAAAGTAGATCCAAAAAGATTGGAAAGAAGAATGCAGAGAACTTGTATGACTTGTATGTGAATGTGAATGTGTAAATATAAATGCTTAAGTCTTCTTTTTATGGGTATTATGTGTATCTTACAATCTGCGAATACTTTATGAAAATTATATTATTTTCAATGACAGTTAAATAATTATTAAAAAATGAGGTCAGTGTCAAAAAAGGATTTATAAAAGATCTACATGAAGGTTTTTCTGTTTTTTAAACAGCAAAATTGTAGTGTCCTATAGGCTGATGTGATGATACATATTGCACATTTTAATCAATATAATTATTTTATTTTAATTCATAATTTGATACACCAACGAATAAAGTGAACAAGTTATGTAGTTAATCTATACAAAGCAAAAACCAAAAGTATTAAAATAAGAATTTGAAGCAAGTAGTTAATCGAGCTGATATGAAATGTTTGACTGCCATTCTATGAAAATTCTAATACACACTAAAAAAACTGGCAGAGAAAATTTGTATATAAAGTATTACACTATAATTTTTTTAACTTCAGCACAAATAAATCGATTTACACTTTTTTTAACATTTTGTAGAAAAAAATGTTGATGTTAAAGTCAAATAATATCTATCTACCAGAAGTTTTTGCTCTAAATTAAAAGGGCAACTGTCGATAATTTTGGAATGTTTCATGATTGTTTGATTAATTAAATAGATATTAATCAAATAGATATTACAAAACATAATAATGGCCTGCCATAATGCAATTACACGAGACAAAAAAATTTAAAGTGCAACTGCAACTAGCTATCTGTTGTCAAACATATTTGGTTGTCAAATATCTCCCTTCCGCCTTTTTTGTATTATAAACCAAGAGCAAAAAAGCGGAAGGGAGATATTTGACAACCTAATATCCAAAACTTGGTCAACAAAAAAATACTATCTTCCAAATCTTTAAACCCAAAAATTTTATTTTTTAAAAATATCTAATTCTGAATTCAATAATAGTGTTTATCTCTATGTATAATTGAACCATTTAATCTTTTGTATAACCATATTTTTTATCATTATTATTGTTGATTCTCTTCAATATTCAAGTAATCTTTATTATTTTTGCAGTTTTAATCAATACAAATTTCAACATTGCAAATGGAATTAAGCTTGATCAGAGATGAAGATTAGACTTTATTAAGAAGAACTTTGTGACAAATATATTTTATCTCAGCATTATTTACTCTCAGCTCTTCTTATTTAAAAAGTAGACCTTGTGCAATTACTAAGTAGAATAATAAGTAAAAAAGTTTTTTTTAATATAAATAAATGGATTATAAAAATACAGATAAAAATAAAGAAAGGTATAAAAAAAAAAAAAAAAAGAATATATATACACGGCCGACAATTGTAAATTCCACAAATTTATTAAATGTCTTGAACTAGTCAGTATACCATAAAATTTTATATAGAATTACTTATTATAAGTAAGCTTGACGAGACCCTAAAATAAAATTTATTATTATTGATTATAGCTTGCTCTCAAAAAAAATGAATAAAAAAATAAATATGTATTTTTTAATATATTCTACTGATACTATTATGAATATAACTGAAACAGAAACAGTACACACAGTGAATATTGAAATAGTGTTTTTATCATTATGAAATAGTTGGTTCTGAAAATCGTGCTAAAGCAAGAACAATTACGTAATATATCTATATTGTTTTGTTTATTTATATTTAAAATATTTCAAATATTTAAAATATAATATATGCAAATAATTTATAATTTTTATTTGCCATTTGTCAAATACGAAATTTATTTCTTTAATTCATTTTCGGTTTACAAACGCATTCAAATATTCGGAACTGTGATTCAAATACTTTTATATTTTTAGGGTTAATTCGAAAATTAAATCACTCGAAGTAGAACAGACTTCAACTTTTCTAAATCTTATTAAAGCATCAACATTAATAAAGCAGTTTCCCGTAGAGTAAGTTAAAATAATGGGCCAAAAATCGAAAATGAAAATTTTTGCATATTTTACGTTTCAGTGGATGCTGAACATTTTGGCATACCTAAACAATAAAATTGATGTGTGTGTGTGCGCGTGTGTATGTGTGGAGACAATTTTTCGTCGACGATTTCGGGCGTATAGAAGAACCGAATTGAAAATTTCAAAAATCAGTTGAAGCCAATTATAGGGAGATGTGCTGACTAGTTTTTGGTAATAGCAGGTCCAAAAATGGCAGTATTTGAGAGAACTAAGCATCCGATTAGAATAATTCAAAACACTTTCTGCTTGTATTGATGAAACGATTGCTTTTTGGAAAAAAAAATTTTTTTAATTTTCAAAAAAAAATTTTTTTAATATCGATAATAATTCGGTCACCAGATTTTTTCTGGCGAGTTATTCACTTCTGAAAGCCCGCTTTGAAGAACTATTCCGCCACGCCCTTGCTCAGTCTTCCTCTCCGGCGATTTTTGATGGCTTTTTTGAGTTTCGTTAGCATCTCCCAGACCTGTCCAATTTTAGAGTGAGACCGTTAGGCATAAGCTCGGCAAACGAGACGCCTTTTTGGTTCCAAAACACAATGGCCTCCATCTCCTTTGCTCGTCGTGAACGTCTGTGCGTCCTTCGGAGAACTCCCTGCACCATTTGCGGACGTCCTGAACGCTGATGCAAGTTTTGCAACTTCTCCCAACTGTCTACAAATTTCAATAGGTGAAAGCTTCTTCGCGTTTAAAATTCGAACTAGATCGCGGATGGCTATTAGACTGGCACTAAGCTTTCCAGTGATTTTCCAGGTAGTAGGAATGGAGTGGAAAGGATTATCCGGTGTTGCCGGATTTCTCTTAGTACCTCGCGCGACGAGTGTACAGCGTTGGAAACCTTATTTTTACATGCACCTCGTATATTCATATATTTTTCTTTTCCAAAAAATAAATCCGGAAAATAAAAAACAATTTGTTTTTTGTGGATGTTTAATTACGACGTTTCGGAACTAGATACGTTCCATCATCAGATTTCGAAATGTGTAAATAATCGACTTAATCCATGATAGATAAATTAATTTATGAGTAGTTAAAAGTATTCAAAGTGGATTTATTACAAATTATTGAAAATCGAAAACGTCAACCCGGTCGGAATATTTTTAAAAGCAAATTTTCAAAAATCAATAATTTTTATAATTGAGCCAGTTTTATGTAGGACTTTAATTGTTTAGCATGTTTATTAAGACCAAGTACTCTATCGTTATACTAAGTAAATCGTCTAATTTTAATTGTAATAAACGTCAAAAAAAACTAAAAATTATCTCAAACTGTGATGAATTTTTAAAATTAAACTACTTGTCGTAAGGCCGTAATATTTTAGTAAGTCCTATAAGACTATGATATATATCGCCAAAAAAAGTTCCATGAAAATCGGCTTAATTTTTTTTCAATAGTTAATTACAAGAAAACGGTTCGATAGATGTTTACCTAAAACTAAACAGTATCATTCCCAACTAATATCTTGCGAACAGTTTGATTTTTTAAAATCGATTTGGTAATATGAGCTTACATGTGGACGAAAAGTTTAACACTTTTCTCCAAATTACAAAGAAACGGCTCAGTCGATCGTCGCACAAAACTGAGAAACGATAACCCTCATCGAGATACATCAAATGGTTTTTAAATTTCTGAAATCGGTTTAGGCGTTTTTGAGCAAACGTCGATGAAAGTTCTAATTTTTACAAATGCCAAAAAAAACATACAAATTTCTGCAAGCTTTGACGAATTTTTATAGCTAAACGAGTTGTCGTAGGGCCGTTATATTTTAGTATGATCTAGAAGACTATGGTATCTACCGTCAAAAAAATAATCGTAAAAATCGTCGATTTTTATTTTAAAGAACTTTATTACAAGAAAACTGCCCGGCCGATCTTTACCAAAAACTAATCAGCACGATTCCCAACCAATGTTTCGAACGGTTTTTGAATTTTCAAAATCGATTTAGAATTGTGGGCTAAAACGTAGACGAAAATTTTTTCACTTTTCTGCGATTTGTAAAGAAACGGCTTGGCCGATCGTCGCACAAAACTGACAAACAATTGCTTTTAAATTTTTGAAATCGGTCCAGGTGTTTTTGAGAAAACGTCGATTTACGGCAAAAAATCTATTCACATACACGCACACACACATACACACACATACTTTTTTGATGAAAACAAACTTCTCCTTCGGGAAGGTAATAATAAGTAAAAGAGTTTTTTTTAATATAAAGAAATGGATTATAAAAATACAAAAGAAAAAGAAAGACATACAAAAAAAAGAAAAAAAAAGAAAAGATATATATATACGGCCGACAATTGTAAATTCCACAAATATATTGAATGTCCTTAACTAGTCATTTGTAAATAAAATATAGAATAAAAACACGATAACAAAACAATATCACTACTACAGTTCTTAAAAGAAGTTGTGAATGCTTTAACAAAAATGTTACAGATTTTTCACTTTATATTCCACCTGGTTTTCTATCGCAACTAAGTATAAATTAAAATATAAAAGCAAAGAAATTGGATTTTGATTCAGCAATAGATGAAATATATATTGCAAATTGAAAATAGTCATTTCGATCACTGCGGTGTGGAATGGCAATGGGAAATCTCTTACACTATTTTTCACTGAATCGAATTGGAGTTTATCGCATTGTCAGCTTACGGACTTAGAGCAGTACTATCCATTATTATTATTTTATATTTGTGAATAAATATAAGTAATCCAATCTGAAAAGCTTCCTTATAGATTACTTTATAGATTGCTTGTTTTTTAGATACTTCTAAGAATTTTTTAAAAGAAACACTTGAGAGCTGGGAATAATACGCTTCCTCTATTCCCGCGCACGTCCTTCTTGGTCTCCTTACGGTTTAGTGTTATCGTGCCACTATTATGTTCCGCTATCCTCACTCTGGAACAGGAGGAGATCCCGTTGCGAAATCGATAACGTGAACCCTGTGGCTTGGCAAGAAATAGATGGAAAGCCGGTACACGAAAATAGAAAAATCCACTATGTATTATGCACAACATATTTTCTAAAAGAAACACACACACATATATTCGACTTACATTGTTATATGATTTGCATAGTATTCTCGATGAAAAAAATAAAATTTAACTGCCTATTATTATTTGTTTGCGCCAGAATCTTGTAAGATGTCGCCAGACGATATTTATCAGAGTCGGACAATACTTAGTCTCTAGTAATTTCGAAAAGAAGATTTTGGATATAATCGCTAATCTGACGGGTGAACAAGGTCTCTCCGTCTCGCTTGTCACGAATTCACTTGTGTTCCGTATGAGTTTTGTTGAATTTTCCGAGTGTTCGATGTTATTTGTGTAAATAAATACGTTATTAATCTCATCCAGTGTTTTTTATTGTGCTTCTGTAGTCAATTCCTACCCCAGTATCCATTCCTTATAGCGATCTGAGAATTCCAGACTTGAAGCCACCATCCGACTGGGCCGCCGACCAAGCAGAGGACAACGAGTAATTTTCCTTAATATATTCAGCTATACAAAATCCTCGGAATAGCTATTGAGTCAAATTGAATTAGCTATTTCGAAGGGGTTTAACCAACCCCCATTCGTAACATTATTATTAATATTTGAATATATCAAAAAATATTTTGCATTAACTGTAAATAATTTATAAACGCAATTCTAACTTCTAATCCTATACAACTCTTGAATTCACGATTTGTACAATATTCTAGATGAAAAAAATTAACATTTAACTACCTATTATTAATATTTGAATATAGTAAAAAAATTTTGCTTTAATTGTAAATAATTTATGAACACCATTCAAACTGTATTCAAATTAAATAGAATTAAATAGCAGTTAGCTATTGATATCAGTAATTAGCTAATTGAACATTTTAACATCAATAAGATAATTTTAAAAATCATCTTTTATACAAGAAATCTAGGATTCATAGGTAAATCTACAGCTTTACCAGATAATGACTATTAGATTAGTAATTACCTTAACACAACCTCAAAATAATGAGAATGATAAATTGTCTACACACGAAACTTAAGTTACATCAATTGATGGGTCTAGGTGATTCTTTAAAACATTTTTGAAATAAATTATGCAAGTAGTTTTGCAGCATAACACGTGAATCATACATAATCATTTGAAAAAAAAAAATTATATATCATTTGGAAAAAAATGTCTTTGTTTTTTGTCGTATACCGACTCCACAACGAAATGCATCAAACTTGGAATCGAACAGCACGTTTGCGAGCGATAGGAATTTTCAATTCGACTGTGCTATTACAAATTTACCAGATCTAATCCGAATGACAGGTCATTGTGGTATCACTCGACATGAAATGGATGTGTAAGCAGTGCTCGGTATAAAGAATGAAGATTACGGATGGAGCTGCATTTAAATCCAACATTGCGCTCTGCCGTTTCAAGTTTATTGTCAAAACGTCGGTCCAGCAAATTAACCGACTTACACACGATATTTTACATTATTTATGCTTACACTTATGAATAGCGATATGAACACTATACAAAAAAAACTTAATACTTTTGGCAACCAGGTCCGGCAAAAGTCTGACGTCTCTTCCCAATTAGCTAGCCCAAAAACTTTAGTCCAATTTTTAAAAAATCTCAGAAAACACTTTTACGCTGGAACGCAGTTACGTGTCAGAAATTTAATTTAATGGGAATTAATAAATAACGCGATAATATATATATATATATATATATATATACCATTCTTGAATAATAAAATGTGCCAATTCAATTTAAAAGAAATCAGTTTCAGATAAGGCTGGCACTTACGACTTTCAATATGTTCCAGGAGTGTTTATATAAGGCATGCGTTGCAGTGGGTAAACCATTCTTTTAATTTGCGTTAGCTACCTCTTTTACTTATTCACTACTCAGTTCTACATTCTACAATTTTCTATAAATATTTTTTATGGCTAAACAATTTGCCAGGGCTTAGAGCTTCGAACAAAGAATCCAAAAAGTAAAATAAAAACAAAAACGTTTTTTTAAAAAAACATTTTTTTTTATTTACTGTCGACGTTTCGGGAATAGGTACGTTCCATCTTCAAGACATCTGTCAAGAAACATGATCTTGATAAAATTTAAGTAAACAATATGTTCAAGAAAAACAGAAGATGATCGATTTTTTAACTAATAAAATTGTTGAAAAAATAATGTACAGAAAAATGACAATATAATCAATATAAAAATTGATAAAAATAAATGAGTGGATTATATAACAAAATATTAAAAATCTTAAAAAATAGAAAGTTTTAAGAAAAGGTTACTGAAAAAACAGAATTAATTATCTGATTGAATATACACTAACACTTTTTCACTAAAAAAAATTATAAAAAAGTGAATTTATAAATTTCTTTTCAGATAAATAAACAGGTTTTTAATTCAACATTTCTTTAAATTATAAGTTTGTTAGTTGAGACAAAAAGTATTAGTATAAAAACAACAAATCTCTTGAATGAAATAATTTATCAATGAGATATTTTTTATTCAAAATTATTATTTTTTTTGTCTTATATGCATTGAGCTAAATTTAACTGTACAATTCTATACCTTTGGTATCGACGACAACGTACGCAGTATTTGGAAAATTAAGCATTTGCTTCAACCAAAAATGAGTAAAAATCGTGAAGCGATCAATACCAGTAAGTAAATATTTCTATACAGCAAGTGTATCCAATATCTGAAAATATAGTTGACACTAGAAAGTGCACAAAGAATAAATATTTAAAACAATACCATTCGGAATTGAATGCGAATTAAATTAAAAGTAGGTCGCCAAATGTTCAGAAAGGTTCAAAACGTCGAGAAATGCAAATATTTTCATTTTCGATTTTTGGCCCATTAATATAACTACCCTAGGGGAAGTTAATTAATGCTTAATATTGATAAAAAATAACTCTACAAAGGTTAAATGACATTGTCAATATCATATGTTAAATTATTTACGACTGATATTAGTGTTTCAGTGTTTTGTTTTACTCATTCTTATTCAATTTTAATTTTTTTTATCTTGTATTATACTATCATTATATGACTTATATTTTATAGTTAATTAATGCTTTATATTATTGTCTTTTATTCAAAACTTTTTAATGCTAATTGATAAAAAAAATTGAAATCTAATTTTAATAATAAATGAATTATATAATATTGTTTATAAATACTGAACACCATTAATACAGTAAATGAAAATGTCTCATATAAAAACTAAGCAAAATTGAGATTATAAACCAATCGTAGAAACTGGATCGATAAAATAAGTTACATATTGAATGCTAAAATCTAAGTAGGGGGAAGTCTCCTAGTGGCGGACACCTAAGGTTATTTATAAATAAATCAAAGAATATTTCACGAAATATTTATTAAATTATGATTTATGTTAGATAACAAAGTTAGAAATCAATTTTTGCTAAAAAATAATTAATACTATCGATCAAACTTTGGTATCAAAAATTATGATTTTAAACAGTAGCACCGGACATTTCAAAATAACCTGCATTCATCACATATGCAGCCATCTCCACACTCTGGAAGGTCTGCACATGTGTATTTGACGAATATTCTTAGATATTGCAAAAAAGTCACCATTCACCCACACTTTTGGCTGGGCTACACCGATGCTCTCAGCTGGTGCACTTACCATAAGCTTTTCATTCTCTGACTAGGAATTCGAAAAATGGGGGTATGTAGTTACCGTTAGCACTCACTAAATAATTGGAATAAATTACGTAAATTCTCACAAGAAATATCAATATGTTTAGTGTCGGACACTAATGGGCGACTTAGTCTCCGGTGATAAGGGACAGACAGTTTCGTTCATTTGGTGGCACCTACTAAAATTGCTTGAAAGATTTAATATTCTACCATTTTACGGATAACAATCCACTCGAATGTAAATGCATAAATAAGCTAAAATTACATCCTTTGATATTTAGGTGACGCCGTGATTTTGCGCCTAAAACAGAGAAGGGTTGCTCTCGCCGTGGCCGTGTGCTTCACAGGCGTTGGCGCGTGATTCTGTACCTATGTGCCCCACATGCCCCATTCACTTGTAATTTGAAATAAAAAGATTTATACTCGCTTAAATAATACGTGTTAAATAGATTGTCCGGTGCTTAGTGCCGTCCGGCGTTACGGGACTTTCCCCTATTACCCCGATAAAATTGTGTAATTACGAAAATTGTGAAACACGAATTTAGAGAATAATATCAGATTTATATTCCGAATAATAATTGAGCAAACAGATTCTATATAAAATACTAATCCCTTATGCATTGCCTTAGAGTTGATAGGGCCGCGTTCTCAGCCGGGAAAACTATCGTTATGAGATATCACCTAATTTTGGGTCATGACAGTTGATTTGTTCAGGGTAAATGAGCGGTTAGGATTGTTGCTGCCATTAGGTTCGATGAACAGGGCTGGTGGTCCCATAACAATAATGCAGTTAGCCCAACGAAATGTCACACATCCCGGATAGAAATGGATGGGTCACAAGCGGGCATATAAACCCATTAATACACACGCACGGCGACCATCATCGGACAACAGATTTCACTATGACCTGTGTACCTTTAATTTATACGCGGGTTAAGTAAATCACAAACACGGTTTGCACGGTCGCGCTATCACGCCTCACTGACGTGCGACAATATTTGCCCTGCGATTGCGTCTCTACTCCTGACACCAACGTATTATATATATATATATATATATATATATATATATATATATATATATATATATAATACAGCGACTCTTTATGAATTAAATTTTTATAACGAATAAAACTTATAGATTAATCCTTTTCAAATTCATATTACTTATAGTATTAGAAAAGTATAAAAGTGTGTTAATATTTCTAATCTTACTAACCAAATTTATAACGTCACGACGAGTATCTTATTTTTTTAAGTGCACTCCATGGCCAACTTATGCCGTCACATCATTCACCGTTTAATGTTGACGTCAAACCCATTCGAAGGTGATCGGAAACACGTTGCATTTTATTGTTCTGAAGATTGGTTCTTTAGAGAGTTGCAAAATTGGCATCCTTGAAATTGCTAGCGATATCCTCCTTACTCAGCGAGAATATTAATACTGTCTACCTCACAGTGACCCAGTGCGTACTAGATAAATAAGCCTGTGGAAGACCGGTGGTTTTTTGCGGTTAATGTGCCCGCGGTAACTGAGATCTGGGTTTTCCGGATAGGTATGTTGACAGAAGACCGGTGGTCAAAGCTAATAAATGTATTAGCCCGTGGTGACTCGAGGGTATGCCGGACAAGAAGACCGAAGAAAGACCGGTGGATGGCGTTAATGATCCAATCGTTGCACCATTGTTATATATTATGATTATTGATCAGCGCAAAAAAACATAACATATTTTGATGCGGAACTTGCATCATGCTATAAAAATAACATATAGAATTGTTGCAGTACGAAGATATTCATTTGATTCAGTTCTTAAAATGAAGCAGAATAATTCAAAACAAGAATTTCTTTATTAACGAAATAATGCACAAAAAACGGTGCAATTCTGGATTACTTATTTTATATTCAGAAAATTAAATTAAATTATTAAAAAATACAAGGAAAATGTGAACATTCAAGACGAAAGTAAAGAACACAAACCAACGCATCGAGATTTGTATTGAGAATTCGAATTTATATGTAATTTGTGTTGCAATATGAAAAAAGTTGAAATTTGTGAAAATCTGTTATTATCTAAATGAGTTTATGGCAATAGTGAGCCATTTAATATTTATAAATTATGTTTAGAAATGAAACCGCAATTAACTGTTGTAGACTCGATGATAATGTGAGTTTATTGATAACTCAATTTACAACGAAACTGATATTATATAAATTCTGATATCAATTTATTAGCCCGACAATTGATTGCTCACAAAACCAAGAGAACAAATTTTATGATTGTGAAAAACAATAATCTAGCTACAGCTTGCTAGATGCGACATTCGCATCAGCGTAGCTCGAAGTGTGCTTTGTAGTTTAGTCATCACATTGGCGTCAATCAACTGACATCTGTCAAGAACATTTTCATTCCGCCACAAGTTATTCATATTATGATTTGTAAATCAATCTTGGAGTAAAAAATAACTAAAATTTTAATTTCTTCTTTCATAAAAAAGATAACGAAACCAAATAAAAAAGAAGATGTATATGAAAGTCTACCACTAGTACATTTTAAACTATTTAATGAAAAGCTATTTTGTTTTACAAACACAAATATCTACCAAAAACCAACAAAAATGTTCAACTCAAGAAACTAAAGAAGTCATCAAATTTATATTAATTTATAAATTGTAATATTTAAAAAAAGTTTTTAAATTACTCATTTACTCCATTACTTATTTTTTTTCATTTAAATTTTCATTCATCTTTGCTTGACTGCATTTGTTCCAGAACGGCAGTATTATCCAAAGCCATGGTGTATAAAATATGTTTTACACCTGAAAAAGTATATTTCGGGAGCACTTAACTCAGGTTTTTTTAGGAGCCTATTTATTGATATTCTTGATTATATAAATTAAAATCAGTTCATTATCATCAGTATTATTTCGCAAGCATTATAGGGCCAACAAAAAAATTAAAACCTGCCAAAGGCGATTGCCTTTGCCACTTAACTTCAACTCGAGGTATTAAAGAAATAAAAGTTAGAATAGACCAAAAGATACACCGGTAAAAAAAGACTTCCCTTTGTTGCAAAACCCTATTTTTCCGTTCTGATCCTGGCGAAGACGAAGGAAAATTTATTTTCTTTGGGCTCTTAATTAATGTGCTAATGCACCAAATTTGCGAAATGTATTTGTAAACTGCTTTTTTTAAAAACTAGCATATCAATGTATCCTTCTTACCTTGTATATAAATTTGTCCCTACTATATGAACAAAATGTTTTTTATAATAGGTTGCAAATTTCTACGTATTTAAAATACTATATGTTACTGGTAGTCAATGAACCAAAGAGTAAAACTAAAAACGATTGAAACTGATTATAATATCATCAAATAAATAAATTTCATTGAAAAAAATAAAACACCATGTCATTTGGTTCATACCCAAATGACTATACTCAAGAAGTGTTACACACTTGTATAGCATTCTTATTAACTATGATCATTTGTATATTATTAAAAATTACTAGACTTCAATACATTATCAGATAATATTTCTATTAACTTAACTAATTATATATTATCATCGTACATTTCAACTGCAACACGGCATACTGAACACTGCTAGTTGGTGTTGACTTTATATTCCAAACTAGTTCACAACGTCATATGCCGGTGCAGCAAAGTTATATGCATAGAACCTTCAAAGTTCACATAAAGACAATCCACATGAACCGAATCCGATACATTAATACATATACGTATATTGTGGGGGGAATGTTTCGCTAAATCTGAACAATAATTACGGTCCGGCTTACATTGAAATTTAGTGCCCAACTAACAAGTCGGTAAGCTTATCTAACCTTCCGACCCACCACGGACAACAAACGCATGCAGGGAACGCGCGCGGCGCACGAACGGAGGACTACCGCAGTGTAGTGCTGACTTATGTTATCGCGATCGAACCGCAAACGAGTACCGCCTTGTGTTTGTACGATGTTCACATGGCATTGCAGTTCCAATAGACGAGTGATTAGTCCGACAATAATAAATTTCAACTTCTGAATACCCAAAAAATATATTTGAAAATATTTCGAGCAAGTACTTGTCGAACTAACCGAATCGAATCAATAACTTGTAAATATTGCCAGAATTAAATGATTGTTTATTATTTCTATAAACAAAGTCAAAAAATGGAATGGGAAAAATGATTCAAAAGGTTAAAAATGGTGGTTGATGGTTCTCACAGATAAATTTTTTTTTTTTTTTTACAGTGCAGTTTATAAAATACATGTAATTCAATTTTCCACATCATGCAGAACTATCATTTTTACTTATCAAACTATCTTGAATGAAAGTTATTTGCCTACTAATTTCATGTAGAATACATCAACAAAAAAGTTTCACTGATACTTCTAATACAAGTCGACCACCAACGTACATTTGCTATTTTTTACCATAAGAACTATATATAATGAAATTGCATTATTGTTAACATTTTTAATTATATGTAAGCCAGCAACGCGTGATCGGGTACAGTAAGTAAGCCGCAAAACATGCAATATTAATAATAATTGACTTACCATCAACATCAATATTTGCCGCTGCTACTACAACACGTTTAGAAGAATCACTAAATAATTTCACCTTGTGCATTGATTTAAAAGCCAATTTTTTAAATATTATAAAGCACTAAAACATTGTACAAATCATTGTAATCATAATCATCATTTTTACACAACACAACTCGAAATTCACGAAAGTAAATATGGCGTCAAAGCAACTACGCGCACTACCACACCTAGGGCTTACAATACCGGGATTCCGTAATCCCGAAAACCGGGATCCCGGATGATTTTTGTCCGGTATTCAATACCGGTATTGATGCAAATAATACCGGTATTACGGTATTACCAGTATTCTATCAAAAATTCAACTTACGCAAAATACATATCAAGTTTTAGTTTCCAAACTATGTATTGTGTGCTTGACTCAGCTGAGTGAGATAAGCGACAAGCGGTGTCGGGAAGATAAAGCGATTGCTTATATATTATGTGTGACGGCCAGCTAATAAAAGGGTTCATTTACAAAAGTTATTATGCGTTTACGTGCCTCGTTCCTACTTCGAATTCACTATCAATAATTTTTAAACATAATATACAATCGATGAGATATTTATTTATTATACATAAATCATTTTACATAAGTAAGAACGGCAGTTGTTTAATTGCGTGTCACTGACAACAATTTGAGAATTTGCGAAGGGTATTGTTATAATTAGTTAATATTATTAACTAATATAGTAGAAACACACCACGTAATGAATCATATTCTCAATTCTATTGCATTCAACATAAGAATAGTCAACATTGTAATAATCTTTTATCGATGAATTGCACACATCGCAGTAATTCCCGAGAAAGTCGAACGGGTAATAACTTGACTTGCACTCACACATATAAAAAAACTCTATTGATCATATTCAAAATCAAGGGAATTCCCTTAAACTAAATAAAATGTTATATGAAGCCGAAATGTAACTTTAAGTAGGCAGTTGTGTAATTTCGTGTAGATAACATCTTAAAGTTGCGGGAAAATAAATGTTTATATGAAGAATAGTGTGTTTAATATTGTGTAAATATTGTGTTTAATTTGAACCTATGATATTTATAAGTGAGTATATAAACCAAAGTTAATTAAGTTGGTGTGTAATTAAAAAATATTAAATAAATACTTCACCCGTGTGGTGTTAAAAAAAACTCCAAGTCTAGAACAAAAAATAAAAGATGAAATTACTTTTTTGAAAAAACAGGAATAAAAAGAATGAACCTACAAAATATGTATAATTTCTTAATTACAATTGTACCAACAAGTGTAGAATCGGAAAGACGGAAAGAGCTTGATGATCAAACAATTGATTGTTTATGTTTTTTAAGAGCATATTTATTAAGCAAAACCTTAGCCATGAATTATAATTTATTCTTTTCTTAATATTTAATAAATAATTAATTCTTATTATAAATGTAGAATGTAAAATGTAACATAGAAAAATATATATTTTTTACTGACACGTTTTTTGTTTCTATCTACTTCTACTCCTTATGTAATAAATAAATAATATGTACTCATTCAGCACAATATTTGTTAGATTTTCATATATTATTTGTTAATATGTCAATATAACAACTGAAGTAAGTAAAAATATAACTATTTAATTTTCATCGACAATACCGGTATTAAAACCGGGATCCCGGAATTCATTTTCAAATATCGAATACCGGTATCCAGTTTTTGTACGGTATTGGAAGCCCTAACCACACCCAAGCAGGAACTGACCATTGACCACGATATGGTAAACTGATTTATTGGTAATAATTCAAGTGGACACCCAGATTCACTGTAGATTATATCATTTCAAAAATGGCAAAAAATATCAAGGCGCCAAAATCAAATAGGCTTCCATGTTGACGTTATTACATTGACAGCAATTTTGTAATGTGCTTATAATATTTTAGTACCATTTAAATAAATACATTGAAAATATAAATATTAGCGCAATAGAAAAATATAATTACATAAATATACAATTCAACATTTATTTATATTATTGTAGAAATTCAAGAACAATGAGGAATTTTATTACCATCTTATCCTTAACTACAAAAATAATATTTATTTTAATATATCGCTTCAATATAAGGTATCACATAAAGTTCTACAAATTTTAAAAATGTATAGGGTTTTTAAAATTAAATTATGTAGAAATGTGTTACTAAGAGTACAATGTGTTAATGAATTCTACATAACGATTGTTGGTTGGATCACAAACTCTTCCAATATCGACTACCGGCTGAGTTCAAATTTGCTTTCAATGGAAATAGATATTAAAAATACCAAAATGCAATCAACCTAAATTCAGCATTGGGCATACTTGTCGTAGTCAGAAATTTCAGAAAAAAATGCATGGTACAATTGTGTAAAGTAATGAGCACAGACAGAATCTGTTTTAGCCAAAGACATCCAGAATCTAAACTATCAAGCTTTATCAATGAGCAAGAATGCCACTAAAATCAACAAGCTCTTTCAATTTACAACTAACATTTATGGGCTTGTTGAAAATCGAATTTTATAGATAACACTTACGGATTACTCAGTCAACTGAATATACTAATGCTATGTATACCGACTAAAGTATACTAAGCTTTTTTTATTTTTTTAGCTTATTTATGAAATTATAAATTACGAAATTATAATTTCTATATATATGACCACTGTATAGTTATCCAATTAAAGTCATAGAATAAAAGCGTAAGAAATAGTAAGTATACACAATTGAGGATATTAAATTTCAAATAAAAAACCCCTTACCATGTTTTTCGTCAATTTAAAGCAAGCTAAAAAATAATAAGAAATTCTATTGTGTATGAATATGTTTTAACTATAAAATACACGTCAAGCTACCAGAAACAACTTCAAGCATAGTACAATGTACTTTTTGTAAACACTCGAACTAAAGTCTACTATAATGCATTTAAAATAAACAATTTCAACAATATAGTACCTAACTACCTATGCACTAAGTTTTCAAAAATTCCAGTTGTATTATCATTGCGGCTGTGCCCATCCTGGTAACTTCCCACAAATTTCAAAACAACAAGAACCAGAATTTCAAATCATCAATCGAAAACAGAAATTGCAAATTAATGAATGCGAACTCTAAAAGACCCACGTAAATTCCAACTGCAGTGAAACTGACATATTCTTTCGGAATATCACAAAAGTATTTTTTTCAAACAATATGAATCAGATTCTGAAAATGTTACTTCTATTATCATTACAAAACATTTAACTGATATTAAAGTATCAACGTATTTATTAATATGAAGTAAGACAACCACAGTTTATGTAGATGAATCCGAAGATTTGTTATCATAATATTAAATTAATGCTAAATTGACTAGTGAAACTCTTATGAATTATTACGAAATTCTTGAGAATTATAAATTATGTATTTTGTTAAATTCAAAATCTCCTTCAAATGACCGGACACAACTCAAATCATCCAAGTGGTAAAGCTTGTGGCGAATTACATACATTTATAAAAAAACTCTTTTGAATTATATGTTTCATTAATATTTAAGAAGGATTTTTGATACAATTTACAATGGAAACTTAATGTTCCAAAATTACATAGATTTTCTTGCAGTTGGGTTGTATTCAAAATTGGTGGCGATTTATTTGCTATCATTTTATCAGGAATCATGTGACTATTGCCAAAACATACATCTTCGAAAATGCACCTCGTGCATTATGTTGAGAAAAATGTTAGAAGTTATTGAAGCCTTTAAAGAGATTCTTAGATTAAATTGCTAGCAACCCTTTTTGTATCAAAATGACCAAGCAGTTGTCGCAATAATATTCCAAATAACAATGTAGGACAAAACGTCGTATAAAATAGGACAACATTCATCTCATAAATCCAACGCACACTTTGAATATAAAACATAGACTGTTCTTGGATATTAAAACCCTTCCTTAAAGATGTATCCATCAAGTTGATGGCAACGCCTTTCGTATCAAAATGACGAAACAGTCACAATAGTTATACCAAATTATCTATGTAGAACAAACATCGTATGTAATATGATTTAATACATAATATACATATATGTATGTATTCAAATGTTCTAGTGAGGCCAAAAATTTGAGTTAAAATACTGCCTTATAAATCCAAAACACACATTTTAAAAGATGCAATTATTAAAGGGTATTGAAGCTGTTGAAAAGATTTCCAGTTGAATTTCATATCAAAATGACCAAAAAGTTGTTGCAATAATATTCAAAATTATCCATGTAGAACAAACGTCTATTGAAATAGGATATATAATGCAAATAACGTATGTGGCTAAATGCTCTAGTGAGGCCAAAAAATATGAGGTAAAAAAATCTATCTTACATATCTAAACAAACATGTTTGAAAGATGCCCTTAAAGTTTCAGTGATGGTGAGACCTCCCGAACTGGTACATTCATTTTTTTGTAATTATTCTGGAAAAATAATTCTTTCAACAAAGTGCACAACAAATTTGAATTATATGAAGGTAATTGTATCACATAAATGTAATTAGAACTGACGATTTGAAATAATTTGTTGTTATCTGATGAATCTAAAACACTCACTGCTTAAGATGATGACCACTCTTTTGGTAATGGGAAAAGAACTGAAATTTTCACATATACCAAAACGTCAAAGTTAACGAAAAATTATCTTTCTAAATTTGCTTGTTTTCACAACCTAATTGCAATAAATAAAAGTAAAAAATGTTTATTTATTGACAATAAAAATAGACAAATATAAAAAACGATACGGGTATTGTGTTCAAGTTTATTAGAAAAGCATATGTACCTACGGCCTCATTTATGAGCAAAATATATGAAAAATAGAATGATCAGAATCTTTATTCCATGATATATAGTAAATAATCAGAGTATCTTATTTATAAACTTACCACTTTAATGTTCAACAATTTTATCGATAATGACTATTTGTTCATATTAATGAACTTCCAGCTGTTATAGTTCACTTAATTATTCTTAGTGAATTTGCAGTATGGCACTGTAATTAAAAATAGCAGAAATTACAAATATAATTCCGTGAAAGTTCAGTAATAATTTGTTATCGAGAAAAAGCATAGTTGCTAAAATAATATATTTTGTAAACTACACAGCTAGATACTTGAAAGTAATATAAAAGTGAATATATTAAAAGTATTCAAAAAGTTAATACGCAAAAATTAAGAGATTAAACAAAATGAAT
>NW_020536453.1:63453-94882 GCF_003426905.1 Ctenocephalides felis | reverse complement strand
TCTTGAGTCTTCTTGTTTTGAACCATTTTGTTGATAATTTGTTTCAGCGTTCGAATGATCACGATTTTGTTGTGATAAGAACAGCTCCGGGTCTTTATAATTCATTTACAGTTTTAATTTCCAGGTCCCTGTGGATGGTCTCATTAGTTACGTACCAAGGCGCATCTACCATTGCCCTTAATATTTGTTCTGGGTACGCTGTATAATTTTTATGTTTGATGCACTTGGCCATCCCCATAATTCTATTCCGTAGCTCCATATTGGTACTAGTACAGTTTTGTATATAAAGTCTTGTTTGCGTATGACATTTTCGATTTTCTGCCAATTAGCCAGTATAGTTGTTTGAATTTTTTCATTGTTTGTTTGCTTTTGTTTGATATGGGGACCCCATGTGAGTCTACGGTCTAGATGAGCCCTAAATAATTAATGCTGGTACTAGGAGGAATTTCGATGTTATTTATAAATACGGCCTCACAGTTTTGAGTTCTCGTTGTAAACGTGATATGTTTTGATTTGTCTTCATTTATACTTATTTTCCATTCTTTCAGCCATTCTTCAAGTGCGAATAGATGTTCTTGTAAGTTTAGAGATGCGATTACTGGATCTTGATGTGTTGCCATGATCATTGTGTCATCCGCGAATGTACCCGTAATTGTGTTGTTATGTGTTGGTAAGTCGTGTGTATATATTGTATATAAAATTGGTCCTAATACACTACCCTGTGGTACTCCCGATTTTATTGGATGAAAATCTGATACTGCATCTCTTACTCTTGTCCTGAAGTATCTACCAGTCAAGAATGACTTCAGTATTTTATATAATTGATTTGGTAAGCATTTTTTAATTTTGGCTATCAATCCATCATGCCACACTCTATCGAATGCTTGTTTTACGTCGATGAATACCGCAGAGCAATACTCACTGTCTTCAAAAGCTTTGTGAATGATTGAAGTTATCCTATGAGCCTGTTGTATAGTGGAGTGAGATTGTCTAAAACCAAATTGATGATCTGGTATCGCGGTAAGATTTTCTTGGATTCTTACTAGTAATATTTTTTCCAATAGTTTAGATATAACCGGTAGAAGACTAATTGGTCTGTATGAATTAGCCATATGACTAGGTTTACCTTGTTTTTGTAACATTATTACTTCGGAGTTCTTTAGGTCCTTTGGCCAATATCCCAAACGTAGTACTCCATTGAATATATAAGTCAGCATTATTAGACCTTTTCTTGGAAGTTCTTTCAAAATTTTAGCATCCAATTGATCAATTCCTGGACATTTCTTGTTATTTAAGAGTGAAATTTGTCTCTTAATTTCTTTTGGTGTAACCTGTTTAATGCTTTCAGTAGTGCCTTTTATCTCATTAACTTCATCAGATACTCGCGGTTGTTGACTATTTTCATTTGGAGTAAATACGTTTCTTAGATAGTCCGCAAACATATTCGCCTTTTCTTGATCACTCCTAGCCCATGGTCCTTCCGAATCTAGTCTTATTGCCGAGTTAGTTGTTATAGGTCTTCTAGTTTTTTTAATTGGTGTCCAAATCGTGTTATCATACTTGTTAAGATTAGTAATATAGTTCATTATGCCAATTTCTCTCCACTGTTTTAATTCATGTTTAAGTTTTCTTGCCAAATTATTGTATATTGTTTTATCGTGCTGGTTATGACTTCTTTGCCAGACATTTCTTGCCTTTCGTTTATCCTTTATAAGCTGCCTAATTTCCATTGGTACGTTGATTTTCAGTTTATGTTGCGCTAGTTCTGGTGTCGCAAACCTAGCAGCTTGTTGAAGAGTACTTATAAACTGTTCAGTTATTTCGTCGAGATCGTTTTCATTTTTAATTCTTACTTTAAGGTTGATTTTTGAATCAATTACATTTCTGAAACACTCCCAATTCGTTTTGTGGTTGTACAGTTTGCGTTGTACCTTCCGTTTTATTACATTAGTACTTAGGGTCAGAATTATGGGCGTATGATCCGAAGATAAGTCTTCATTACTTTCTATATCAATATAATTACTTGAAATATTTTTTGTTATAAAAAAATCTAGCAGATCCGGTATCTTCTGTATGTCTGTTGGCCAGTAGGTGGGACTCCCAGTTGTTATTATGGTATAGTTTTTCTCATATATTAACTCTGCCAGTTGTTTACCTTTTGGAGTCGTAAGTCTTGAGCCCCATATTATATTTTTAGAGTTGAAGTCACCACCAACTATAAATTTATTTCCTAATGTTTCAAAATATTCTTCATAATCGTTTTTCTTTAGATTATATCGTGGAGGGCAATAGATGGCTGAAACAATCATATTGTGTTCGAAACCTTTTATTTTAACTGATGTTGCCTGTATATGGTTTTGTTGATATTTCGCTAACTCATAGTGTTCTATTGATGATTTTATTAGAATACCAGCCCCAGCGTGTGCTGTGTTGTCAGGATGATTAGTACCATAAAAGTTGTAGAATGGAATTTTTATGTATGAAGACTCTGTGAGATGAGTTTCGCTTATTAATAAGATGTCAATCATTTGTATTTGAAGAAACATAGTTAATTCATTTAGATGATTTAGAATGCCATTTGCATTCCATTCAGCAATCCGCAGTGAGTTAGCCATTATTTCTTAGCCAAAAAAGTGAGCATCTGCATGATCATATTATTTTGTTCCATGAGTTGTTTAAACATATCTCTAAAACTGTTCAAGAAATCCTGTAGTACCGTACTTGTTTCGGGCCCGCTGGTTGCGTTTCTTTGTTGATTTCGGATGACTTCCGAGTAGCTCATGTGATTCGTGTTTCTGATGTTAATATTTTGACGACTTATGTTTGGATTATGAATATCTCTCGTATCATGTGATTTTTTTGTTGTATATGTTTTCTTGTAAGCAGTGGAGTACGCGGCCTTGTATTCTTCGCAACCTCTGTAATTTGAGGGGTGATCTTTACCGCAAAGTGCGCACGTAGCAGGCGTACTTTTTGGTTTTACGCAAATTTTGAGTTATGATTTTCTCCACATTTGACACAAGCAAATGGTCGATTGCAATATGTTTTGCAATGACCATAATTTTGGCATCTTGTGCATTGTATTAATCCTTTTCTCTTTTTGGGCGCTTCAATTACTACAATATGGTTCAACAACTTCGTGATATTGTAAATTTCCTTATTATTATCAGAGGGTTCCAAATCAACAAAAAACATGTTGAGTGGCTTTTTAGTTATATACGATCTCATATTTATTATATTTCTGACCTTGTGATTTTTCTTCTCTAGTTCCGTTTTTATTTCGTTGATATCGTATGTATGATGGATATTTTTGAGTACCACTCTGTATGCTCTTTCATTTTTAAGTTGATAAGTATGATAAACAGTACCTTTTGTTTTGAAAAAGTTTATAAGCAGCTTGTATTGCTCGGGCTGTTGAACATTTATTTTCACTGTATCGTCCGACATTGATTTTGTATAATATTGTTCTCTGTTTATTACACTATTAATATCAGATACCATATCAGAAAAATTATTTACATTATATAGGAATATAGGAGGTGGCCTTGTAGTTTTCTCGGTGTTATCAGTTTGTGTTTTTGTTGTTTCGGACGGATGACCTTTGTTTGTTTTTAATGCATCGAACCTGTTTCGAGTCGGCGTTATGTTTACATTTTCGACATATTTATTAGCCGATGTGCGTCTGCGTTTGCTGCCTGGTTCTATTGTTTGCCAAGAAGTTGACGGAACTATTTCGTTCATAATCGTATCGTCTGATTGATTTTTTTCATTAATTGAACTATTGGTTTTCTGATTGATGATTACTTGTTTGCTGCCTGGTTCTATTGTTTGCCAAGAAGTTGACGGAACTATTTCGTTCATAATCGTATCGTCTGATTGGTTTTTTCCATTAATTGAACTATTAGTCTTCTGTTTGTTGATTACTTGTTTAATATATTCATTGTCCATCGTCGACGTATCATGAAGAATGTTGATAGTTTCAACTAACGGAGGGATAGAATAAGTTATATTTTCTTGATTTTGCATACTTGTAATAAAATTATTCACTTATTTACAATTAAATGCCCCCCCTAAAAGGGGCATTTGTTGTACGAAACACTGTATCACTACACTAGATATTTGGTGATTAACAATCACACTTGTTGTTTACGTAACACTATTGCGCACTATTGAATTTCAGCTTCGATCCGTTCGGGTCGGCTGCTCGAGCTCAACTAGTCTAAATTAACAAATCAGTATCTTCATCTGAATATACAATTTTTATATAAATATTTGATTTTTTACATTTTCATTTAATTGAAAAATAGTGAATGTCAATTTCATATATTCAATATGCAGTATATTTGTAAATGTCAAAATATTTCCTTTTTGGTCGAAAATTAATCTATGATATTTATTTTACAATATTGTGCTGTATCTATAATTTCTTCGGCAATATAACTTGGAATAATTAATTTATTTGTTTCTTATTGAAGTCGTTAAACATTTTTTTTGTGAAATGTCGAATTTTTGTTTATGATTAATTTTAAATTCAATATGTCGCTTTTTTATTGTGATCTCTGATCTATAAGGTTTTGATGAAGTTTTGGTATCCGAAATAATTTGGTAAGCTAATCAAATAAATATAAATTGTAAATCTATTTATATAATTATTTTCATAAATTTTGACAAATGACATTTGACGATTTTTATGTCAACATTTATTCAAATTTATAAACATTGACTTTTAATTAGATTTAAAACTATAAATTGTAATTTTGAATATAGCATTTCATCTAATTTGGATATAAATGTTGGATATATCTATATATGTACATGTTTTTGAATTATATTTTCTGAACTGTCAATTTTTGTTTTTCAAAAATCATAAATCTTTTTTTCTCAAATTTTCCATAAATTATGACATTTGTCATTTTAGTGTTTTGTTTTTTTTTTGCCATTTTCTGTCAAAATTTTTTGAAAATATTTATTTTACAATATTGTTTTGTATCTATAATTTGTTAGGCAATATTTTCTGTAACATAACTTGTAATAATTAATTTATTTGCGTCTTATTGAAGTAACTCGTTAAACATTCTTTTTTTGTAACATGTCAAAATTTTGGTTATGATTATTTTTAAATTCAAGTGCCGCTTTTTTATTGTGATCTCTAATCTGTAAGGTTTTAATGAAGTTTTGGTTTCCGAAATAATTTGGTAAGCCAATCAATTAAATCTAAATCATAAATCTATTTATATAATAATTTTCATAAATATTGACAGATGACATTTATTTTTTTTTCATGTCAACATTTATTTAAATTTTTAAGCATTGATTTTTAATTAGATTTAAAACTATAATCAGTGATTTTGTATGTAGCATTTCATCAAATTTGGATATAAATGTTGGATATTTCTATATATGTACATGTTTTTGAATTTTATTTTTTGAAATATCCAAATTTCCTTTAATTTTGACATTTGTCATTTTAGTGTTTTGTTTTTTTTTGGTCATTTTCTGTCAAAATTTTTAGAAATTTATAAAAATTATATATTTATATTTCAAATTTACTTTTCAAAATTTCCTATAACCTAAGTTGGATATATATGCACACGATGAGCCATTAAAATTTAAAATCGGTCCAGTAGTTTGGGCGTCCATCGCGAACCAACATCGTGACACGAGATTTATATATATATAGATATATATATATATAATCTGACATCGGGCAGCATTTCGATTTTAATGCTGTTTTTAAGTATATTTGGGGCGCTGATTTCAAAAATGCATTGATTTTTTTCTATGAGCTTAATTTTTTAAGATGTGATATATACGATATATAAGGAATGAAAGTACAAAATAGTAATACAATTCAGAATGTTATTTGAATGAGATATGCCACTCGTGCATACAAACTTACAAGACCCATTCGGCCTTAGTTGGGACATTAGTTGTCACTGTGAAAAGTTATTTTCCGTGACGACCTACAATGGACCTGGTTTCGGCAACTTCTTTCCAAGTTCCAAACTAGAGCTGATATAAAAAAATGGTTTGCAGATTTGAAATCACCGCAAAAAATACTATAAGAATCAGCTCTAGCATTTGATGCACCAAACAAAAAAAAATTGTAGGCCTGTGTTATTGATAATTTTTATTCTTATATATATGTCTTGAATTTGATGTTGATATATATGTTTGATTGGAGTTAAAAAATCGGGCGTTTTTTAAAAATTTATTTATTTAAAATCCATACGTTTTGGCTAACATCTTAGCCTTTATTCAGTGGTAATCAATTTTTTGACACACACTTGATTTCATAAATATACCTTGATCGCTTTTCCTTTACCTTCACTTTACCTCTACCTACATATGGTGCTTTACATTTACTTTTACTCTACCTATATATGGTGCAGATCTGTGCTAATTGGAATAACGGCATACGGGAATAATGTACACTAGAAAACTGATTGTTTTAATTTTTCTTGTTTGTTGTTTTTAATATAAATATTGAAGTAAAACTTATTTGCTACTGTACAAGATGGCATTTCAATAAAAATGAATACATCACAATTATGAATAACGTTTATTAGTAATATGGTAACACTAGTGATGCACATATTTATTAGTTTCCACCGTTATACACATTTATATAATGGTAAATTATAAATTATATATTTATGACAGCATTAAAAATAGGTATGATATTTAAAAACAATAATGTAATTAAAGTCATACTTCAAATATGACATGACCGGTTTGCCATTGTAATTAGTTTTCAGAAATGAACCTTCATTAGAGAAATGAAGTAATTGCTGATTAATAAATTCTATAATATTTGTTCACGCAGTGAATTGTGTTAAACAGCGCCTTAACGAATATTGTTTTTGCAACTTCACTCATCATGTAATATTTTTGATTGAAGAACTTCATGTAATTAAAATTAACATACATACTTGTATTTTTTTTTTACTTTTTTGCGATATAATCTCATTCTTTGAACAGCTATAATATCTATCTTGCCTAAAAATATTTTCCATTTTAATAACTTCAAAGATTTATAGAAACTACGAATAATATAGTAATAATTTCTAAGGAACAAGGTAAAATATTCTTCTGAATTAGGCATTTTTTATTAAATCAATATTTGTACTACGATGTAACTTTAAAATGTTTATTTATCTATGCCGATTTCCTTGTTGAAGCCGGTACGCATACAACGACAGATCTCTATTCACATACTCGACGACTAATCACAAGCGACCCGTATGGAAATGATATCATCGAGAGCGAATGACGAATAATTGGCACTCGACTTTTATCTTATCGACTCTTATCTGCCGCAACGCATTTCCGTTGCATTTGTACGGATTAACACCCTAGTCGCGCATAAAGAAGTTTTACTTCAATAACATTTTTACTTCAAACTGGCCTAGGAATTATATTTTTGATTGAATTATTATTTCGATCAAGAGTATTGAACTGTTGATCATGTCGAAACATTTGAACTGTACTTCATTCTGTCAATTAACGAGTTATTACGATGACTTTTAAAAAGTTGCTATTTAATTCCTGGAATTGTACAATAGAAAAAGTTATTGACGTTTCATCAATTTAATGAGTCGACTTATAACTTTTTTGCCGAAGAAGAAATCAAAGGCTATAATTCCGGCATTGACTGTTATTTATGAGATTAAATGACAGATAAAACCAGTGGTGTATGGCATCGAGCCTTAAGGCAAATTGCTGGAACTTTCCGTACCGTAACGAAATGTTCGAGAAATAATAAATGTTTTCAAATAGAATATTATAAATATTGTAGCACTGTCTAATATTTATAAGAATTATACAAACTGAATTACAACGCTGAAATTATTCGTTAAATGTAGATTAGAACTTTAGTCAGAATTCAAATTAGAACCTGAAGTATTTTCGATATACGAAAAAAAAAAATTTATGAAAAACTTGAAACAATTTTTTTTAAAAAACAATTATTTTGTTAAAAAAGCAGACAGTTTTTGAATCATTTAAATCGGACGCTTAGTTCTCTCAAAAAGCCATTTTTTGTACATTTAGCTCTGTATCTTTGAAATGGCTGGACCTGGCTTTGCCAAAAACTAATCACCACTTCTCCCAATCATTATAGATTGAATGTTTTTTAGATCATTCAAATCCGATACTCCGTTCGCTCTTTATCCACAAATTCATTAAAAATTTAGTATCCACCAAACAAATTCCTCAAGACTTATCCTTGTCATTATAAAACCTACATCCCAACAACCCAAAATTATACGGTCTCCCAAAAATCCACAAAACTAATGTACCCTTTAGACCCATAGTTGCAGATTTGAATTCACCCCTAAATAAATTTTTCAAATTTCTGAGCAAACCCCTCTCTTTAGTTACGGTGAACTCTCCTTTTTTTATTAAAAATTCCTTCGAATTTGTCAACAAAATTCGTAATACACAATTGCCCAACAACTCACTCTTAATAAGCCCAGATGTGGTTTCTCTTTTTACAAATGTTCCACTAGAATTAATTTTAGAGTCAATCACAGATAGATGGGGTGAGATTTCTTGCCACACTACCCTTTCCCTTCATTGGTTTCGAGAGTCCATTAAATTTATAGTCGCGAATACCTATTTCGAATTCAATTCACAGTTTTATACACAAATTTTTGGTACACCCATGGGATCACCTATCTCACCTGCTCTTGCTGAACTCTCATTACAACACCTCGAAAAAAAAACGTCTTTAAACTATCTAATGTTGAATTTTACCTTTATTACAGATATGTCGATGATATAATTACTTGCATTCCTAAAAATAACTTTGATTCCTTGCTAAAAAATTTTAACTCCTTCAATGAACATCTCACCTTCACCTTTGAAAAAGAACACAATAGATCAATTAGCTTTTTAGATGTAAATATCATAAAAACTCCAGAAAATAAAGTTATTACTAATTGGAACCAAAAACCAACGTGGTCGGGCAGATATCTCAATTTTCACTCTTATCACCCTAATAGTATGGAAATTGGTACCTATTATCATTTTATATATTAGATAAAAAGTTTTGGCCGTCTAACTTTTACAGTCGGTCAAGTAAGAGCGTGGCCGGGTTAATTTATAAAAATAATTATTTTATGGAACTTTAATATTTGTATATGCATTGTATACGTTAAAAGCAAGGATGCAATTTGGTCAATATGTGTCCAGTCACCACCGGAGTCGACAATTGCCTGGCATCGTTACACCAAGTGGCAAGGGTTACACCAACTCCTTAACCCGACTTCTATAAACAACGCTGTAATTACCTTTGAAAACTAAACCAACTAACTACGCGAATGAAACAGAATGTACTTTTAGCTTATTTTAATGTTACTTTAATACTTTCGACTCGGGAGTCGGACTGCCAGTCGGTACGCTGCGCTCGGAATATTATAGTGCAATACTTATCTCTCAGCTCGGAATTTTTTTTTGTATCGGATTTTTTCAAAATTTGGTTATATTGCTTTTAAATATAGTTATTATGATAATAAAATAGAAAATTTTTAAAATTAAAAAAAATGCACTCAAAATCATGCTATATTGTTCAAAAAATCATTTCTTCACAGATCTTTATTAGAATTATGGGGATCATGAGCTAATAAATTAATTTTGTTATATATTTATTTATAAAATTAATAAATAAATCAATAAATGAATGTAATAGTAAATTAATTTTAAAAATAAAAAATAAATTAAATGTAAGCGGCATCCGAGCGCAACGGTAAAATGACTATGCCGCCGGAGCGGCGGCATCCGAGTTGAAAGGGTTAATATTACAGGTGTGATCGCATGACAGTACCTTACTGCCATGCCCTCGGCCTAAAACCTAACGTACTGATACATTCTTATTCCTTACTATACTAACTGAGCATAGTATAACGGAGTATCGGAATATACTACGCGGATAACGGATTATACTAACGGAGGGAATAGCTAATACATAATACATCTGACCTTTGCTGGAACGGGTTCTCCACTCCTGGCACAACACACACACCACTATACACAAAGCGGGTCGGTTCAAGGGCTCGCGGCCCGGAACCGACCGACCTCCTCAGAGGATGTTACATTTCTTAATGATTCTTTTTCAACCCTGAACTTGGACTTCATATTGCAGGGACCCTAGTAGAAGCAGGTGGGGGAGTCAATCTGCACTGAGCGTTGTGCAACCTTTTGACAACAAGTCCAATTGTCGTTACAATATTGTCTTCAGTAAATATAGTGCCAAAATTAATATTCATGTCATTTTTGATGACAATCCACATAGCCTTCACTGTTCTCATTTCTAATGAACCAACATTTGGCTTGTATTTTCTATAACATTCTACTTTGTAGAGTAAAACACTGGAAACTTATTAATAAGTATATATTCAATGATGTTTTTTCTTCGGCTGATTGTAATGAAAGCGAAGGTATTTTATAAAATCTATACATAAGTTGCGACAGGTTATGTCAACGCGAACATTGTGATTGCCTGACAAGTTATCAACATATATGACGCTGACGCGCGGTTTTTTAAAAGGGTAAGCATGAATAATTTTGTCCATGTTCCCCCGGGATGCAAGCATCACGTATTATTATGAATAAAGTAACAAATTTTTTCTTACAATAATCAATTGACTCAAATCTAAGAAGTAATATCAAATTAAAATGAGAATAATATAACAATAATAAAGTTATATAATATATAATCATGGTATAACAACAATATAATAATGTGCATAACAAGACTAATGATTTTGACAGAAAATGACTAAAAAAAACAAAACACTAAAATGACATGTCAAAATTTATGGAAAATTCGAGAAAAGATTTATGATTTTTGAAAAAAAAATTGACAGATAAAAAAATATAATTCAAAAACATATACATATATCCAACATTTATAAATTTTACGCCACATTTATATCCAACATATATAAATATATCCAACATTTATATCCAAATTAGATGAAATGCTATATTCAAAATCACTGTTTATAGCTTTAAATTTAAATAAAAATCAATGTTTATAAATTCAAATAAATTTTGACATGAAAAAAAGTGAAATGTCATTTCATGTTCTGATCAATCTGTTCAGATTGATTCTGAGGTCATTTCCGTTCAGATCATAAATATATTGAATTAGCAATAATTTATGATATTGAATTTTGCTTAGTAATTATAGATATCAAGCCATTATTTATAATTCCATAGAAATGGCATAGAAACAAAAAAGTCATTAATAAAATAGGGTAAATTAAGACTTGTTTTATTTTCTTAGCGGGGACCGTAAATTTATTGCCTTTATTAGCATTTAAATCATATAAGCATATATCAAAATCTCTAGAATGACATGGAATTATAAATAATGGCTAGATATCTTGAACAAACAATTCTATTCAGATCATAAATATGCTGAATTAGCAATAATTTATGATCTGAATCTATACATAAATTGTTTGGCAATCGATTGGTTATTAAAAAATCTTTGAATAGTATTTTTATGAGATTTGTCCTTCCATATTGTATTCTTGGGTAAAGATGGTCATTTGCGCCCATGGTGGTTTCCAGCAACTTCTCTTCAGCCAATCTGTTAACCAGTTGCTGAAGAGGTTTAGGCGAGTTCTGGAGCTTCCCTTGAATACTTTTAAAATAGTTTTCAAAGGGAAAACAACTGAACCCGTCCAAACTACATTTGAAGGCCAAAACATCATTTGCAATATGTATTAGGTTATGGGTGTTGTACGTTAATCTGTAGCTCCATATAGTTTGGGGTATTCATTTACAAATTTAATGAGGTTATTTTTAGCTATATCATTTTTCTCAATTAAGGTTTCAGGATCACAAGATCCTGATTCCCAAACTAAGTTGTATAAAATTTATGTAGTTTGGCTTTCCAGTTCATGTAGTCTTTAAGCGCACTGGGTAATCTCGAAAATTCTGCTGGAATGTGAGCTTTAAATTTTAGTAAATATTCGCTCACTGTATCCCTGGTTTTGTCATCTAATTTGACGTCTCTCGTTCCTTTTACCCAGAGCCTTAAAAGTCTCTTGGTGACACCCAGGCAGACAATATGCATGTAGTCGAGTGCTGTTTGAGATACCATTCCGATATTTAATTCCTCCAAAAGGGAGTCACCTGTGTGATGTCCTGGGTTCGTCCTCATGCGAAAAGATTTATCTGTTCGAAGATCTGAAAATGTGTTATTTAAAATGACATGGGTCGAAAACTCTTCTCTTTGAATACATTTGGAGCAGCTTTCATAACCCGCCGCATGCCCAGTTGTCTTTGTAATGAACGCACGCGCAGGACTAACACAGTACATAAACATGACAATTTCTATTGAGACAAATTACACCATGTTGTTGTAACACTTTCATTTCTTCCACAAAAGGCTTCAGGAAAATGTTTGCATCGTCTGGTTTACCATTTCCATGATGCACCCCTACTAGAAATGGTTCAACCTTTTGTGGAATCTAACATCAGAGATATGGGCCAAAAGGCACTAGCCGAACTCTTCGTCAATAGAATGTGGAATACGTTCTTCTACCCCAAAATGAATGTATGAACCACCGTTAATTAATTTTATACGATCGGTGGCATATTTTGGAGTGCCCAATGACGTGCGAGCATCGGCCGGTAATTCATTTTTGTGCCCATGGCGTCTTAGAATACCCAGCAGTTGTGTCATACACTGCATCGTAATGCTGTTTCTCTGAAACAGATTTCCTAGCTCGCACTTCAAAGGTAATTCTGGAATATCATACGCTTCTTCTTCAATATTAAAATAGTCAGAAACAAGTGGAAGCGGAATACAAAGCACTTCATCTTGTCAATACTAGCAGAAGCGCTTTTATCTTGGGAGTCTTGACATGCAATGTCATGATAATTGCAATTATCCATGGATTGCACCTCTTCAACACTTTCACTAATGTTATTATAACAACTTATAGCTAAGTATATTTACGAATGTATTTATATAATATTATATAAATGCTACATTACCTTGTCAAGATAAATTCGAAGGCTAACGCCCTCAGTATTTATCATTATTTTATTGAATAGGTCAATAAATATATTTGTGTGGTATGGCATTTCAAACGGCAGCAAAGCCACCGTCTTCCACTCTGCTCTGATTGCTGCCTGAATTTTGTCTAAGCTAAGTATATTTACGAATGTATTTATATCTTATATATAAAAATGGAGCTGTCTTTCAAATGTCCGAATAAAACTCGAAAACGGCTGAATGCATTTGGCCAGTCTTAGTCTTGAAAAATTCTTGCCAATCCAGAGATTGTCCAAAAGGTGAGATAATATTTCAAATCCGCGTGGAAACTTTACATTTTTAATTTGAAAATTTTTGGTAAACAGCACTTGATTCAAAATGGCTTCCCACACAATGTTATTCAAATGACAGATGAACACTACTCATATGTCAAAACAAAGTTAAAACAGATTATGTGTTATTCTTTTAATTTTAAAATTTAATTATTTATATATTTTTAAATGGTGATAAGAATGCTTATTTTGATTTTATATGAGGTTTTTATTTAGTTCTCAAGTGTATGCTCACTGCCTTTTTGTATTCTTTGATCAAGAGCTTGAAATAATACTATTCTTATTGATTAAGGCTTGCTTATGAAAGAATAAATAAATAATTTTGTTTCAAACGCTGTGCTGTGCAAGTAGTTATTGGTTTAATGTGAATAATGTGTTACCAAAACATTTTATGAATTATATTATTATTGCATTTAGGTTATTCAAATTGAGATCCTAAATTTGGAATTCATCGAAGGGGACACCATAGACGTTTCTGTCTATCACTTATTGCAAGTTATAATAGACAGCGATATGAATAAGAAAATTGGATTATAACACAGATAGTAATTTTAGAAATCATATTCATAAAGGTCTTCGGAAACGAAGTTGTTTGAAAATTGCTTATAAAGCTCACATTATGTTATTTTACATCCACATAAGTACAGTTTAAATAGATATGGAAGTAATCATTTCGAATATATACAGTACAATCTATTTACAATACAAATTTTTCATTACAATACTATAAGGAGTTTTGTAGTTATATGGTCCATGACATTTATATTTTGAAGAATGTAAAGTATCAGCAGTACGAACTTGCATTATATTATAATACATGATTTCATCATCCGAATAGGCTTTCTAATGCATAGAAAGAAGTTTTTCCAGCATTCCAATTTGCAATGAAAAAATTAAAATAGCTCAACATGTCCCACATGATAATAGATTTTTCACAGAATTTTTCTTAAGGTGTTTAGATACTAATACTGTTATCGATCGGGTCTTTTCCCAATTACTTCCCGAGCATACTATATAGTGGTCATGGTGATAACAAAGATACCACTAATTTGGATACACAGTTGTAGAAAAGGAAAATCAAAATAAACATATTGAAATTTATCACAATATGCACTCATGTCGAAAATCTACATATGTTCAAGCAAATTCATAAAGAAGAAATGTCCATTTTATATAGCTATATAACAATCGGGGTAAAACGTTAAAACGGCTGTACGAATTGGGCCAATCTTAGTTGCATAATTTTATATTCATTAGTATTTATAAAACATTTTCAAGTATATAATTATTTTGGAATATAAATTTGGAATCGATTCAAAGGGGACATTTTGTCGAATAACTTATTCCCAGATATAACAGACCACTACTTAAATAATAATAATACATAACGAAAGTTTATGATTTCCTTTTGTTGTTAGTTTTTTGGGTTGTGAACACTGTGATTTAGTTCACGAGACCTTAATATAATTTTAACTATTTAATTGTTTTATAAAATGTAATGTTAATTTTGAGTGAGATTCAACACTTTAAAAACTTACATATGTGTGGGGCACAAATGACCAACTGAACATTGACCACGGCTAAAGACTAAAAAAGACTTGGATTGAATTATACCATATTTTTATAGAAAGTGTATAAAACTTCCAGTTTGATTGTATTAACAAAATATGGTCAAACGAATATTGTTATTTTGAATTATATAATTTATTATTATCCAAGTAGACTTTGGAGTTTATTGTGTTTATAAAATACCTCATTGTCTATACCATTCAAACTATACATTCTTACACTCCTAAAATAAAGTATTCTTTTTTTTATTCTTAAGAAGTTGCTTAGAAATACCTAACTTAGCAAAACAACGTTTGCCGGGTCAGCTAGTAATATTATATAAATGCTACATTACCTTGTCAAGATAAATTCGAAGGCTAACGCCCTCAGTATTTATCATTATTTTATTGAATAGGTCAATAAATATCTTTGTGTGGTATGGCATTTCAAACGGCAGCAAAGCCACCGTCTTCCACTCTGCTCTGATTGCTGCCTGAATTTTGTTCAACACTTCTCCAACTATCTGGAGCTCGCAATCTGCCATAAGAAAAATTATAATGAAAAATTGCTTAAATTTGTATATAAGTTCCTTATATATACTTATATATAAGATTTAGATTTTTTAGTTCGTATATTTATATTTATACCTTCATCGTCATATGCAATGGCACATAATGCCACTGCATGTCCCAAGTAGGTTGTGGTCCAGGCGACGTCCCCGACACCGTCCGGCCTCGGATTTTCAGTATTAAATCTATCACAGTAAAAAATAGAAATATGTACACGTCCTGAACAATAAAGAATTGGATTTAAATTACTTACATTGTCATTTTTTCCATTTTTGATTTTTTGTGACTACCCGTGAATAAAATCAGTACGTACTCCACGGGTATCGTTTGCAACGTGGAGAATTTTAACACCTTTGCAACATCTTTAGTTAAGACTACAGAAAATGAGATTATATAGATATTATAGAGACATTATATATATATATATATATATATATATATTAAATTATACTTAAATTAAAAAGTAAACAAAATATAAGTCCAAATAATTTAATTTATTATCACAATTACCAAGAATAAGGATTTGGATTTTTAATATGTCCACCTTGCCTTCTTATGTTGCCAAAAAAGTCTTCCAGGGTGTTCTGATTAAAATTTTGCATACGCAAGTGATTAAATCAATTAATTGAATTTGAATTTTTCCTAAATATGTTCCAAATCATCTATGGTTCTAATTTAATTTTCAATTGTAGAAGTTTTCATAATGTAATCTGTTTTAATAAAATGCATTGAGAATAACACTTGCATTGCAGTTTGGCACAGAATTATGATTAATGGCACAACGACATATATTGTCATTTGTTGAAAAATGAGCTAAATAATTAACATTATCAAAAAGACAATTCATGAACTCCAAAAGTTTATCAGTACCTTCTGAAGTAGTGCTCACATTTGTTTCATGAGAATGTACATTGAAATATTGAAGTCTAAGAGCTATAAGTTTTGAAATTCTTGTGCTGCCAAGCTAACCTTCATTTTTTATTTTTTTTCATCGAGGTGTTCCGTTAAAGTAGTGCAATGGCAAAACATACAAAATTGTTATAAAAGTCATAATAATCTGATATCTTTCCAGCATTCTTCGTATGCCTCTCCTTTTTGATCTATAAATCTAAAGTTATTTCTTAGTTTAGCTATTGTGGAGGATCATACAAAAGTTATATCATAACTGGCCATCTATCTCAAATGTTAGTTTATTCTAGACGAGATTTCGTGTTTTATATAGTTCCAGTATCTCTAAGAAACACATTCATAGTTATTATATTTATAGCAATTAGAGGTAAACTGATCACAAACTATTACAATAACCTTCAGACCAATACTTATTAGTTTTCTTACATCATCTACAACAATACAATTGGGCCAATTTAAATTTTAAAATTTTGACAAGTTGCACTATTATATATATATATATATATATATATATATATATATATATATATATATTAGGGTGGGCCAATTTTTTGCATATTGAGGCACCTCGCTAATTTAACTTTTTACATCATTTGAAACAATATTGTAAAAAAAGCATAACCCGCAAATGAATTTAAAGTCAGCGAAAAATTTCAAACATTTTTTAATTTAAAGTAAAAATTGAAAAATCTCATGAAAAATATATTATGACATATAGCGAGTTATACATCATTTTATTCGTAATTTTATTCTGCATCTTTCGTACGAACAAAGTTTTTTTGTATCTTTTACGGTTTAGACTGTATAGAGCAATCTGTGTAGTTGTTAACTTGTCAAAATGCAAAGTGCGGATAGGTTAGAGCAACACTCCTCACGATTCGATATTTCTCTAATAGTGTAAGAGCCCGTGGGCGAATGACAGTATGTATTTTACCACACCTGAGATTTTGTGCATCGATTTCTCTATACCTATCCTACATGAGATGGGGACTGACTAGGCCCAAAGTGGCGGACACAGCTACTGCGCAGCTGGTAAAGGTACCTTTTTTTCGACCATTTCCGAACCATTTTACGACGGCTGCCGTTTCGAAAATTTGAAAATATAATATTATTACTATCGGAAAATACCAATGGCAGACGATTATCGGGCGGATAACATGGTGGCAGACGATTTTGAAAATGCAGAAAAAAATTTTTTTTGAATGTATTTTATGATGTTTGCCATTTACATATTTTATTCCTTATAGTATCAAAAGCTTATATTTATCATGGCAGACGTGTACCTGGCGTATCAACATCAGCAGAGTTAAAAAACTCGGCTACCATCCGGCCTGATAGTATGCACAAATCTCCATGTTTTATACCGGTATAAGCAATTTTTTCATATTGATAATAGAAATTAATATTTTTTAGTCTATATGTGACATTTCATAATGTTGATGAGCGGAAAAAAGGATTTTTTACGCTAAATTCATAAATATTAAAGTATTCAAACGATAACAACAATTATTGTGATATTTAATCAATTTTTTTATTTATTGTAGTCTTATTTCAAAATCGTGTATAAAAATAAAGTTATACAATATTATATATATATATATATATATATATATATATATATATATATTCTTTATCATCTCGGAGCCATATCTCTGTTTTGATGATTCCTCATCATCCGCTGAATTAGATTCTGTAAAATTGTCAATTGTAAAATAAAAATTATTTGAAAATCCAACTGAAGATGTTTAATAAAGACGAGATTGTCCGACCATACATCCGCTCCAACATGGGACTAAATATACTTTGGGGTTGATTAATGAGAGAAGGGCAGTGGTACAAAATCTGAAACTCTCTATTTAAATACTAGATATTATAATGTTTTTACTGTATTAGTTTCATTTGATTCTGCTTGTTCAATTTTTTTTCTATACTTTGAACTTGTATGTTGCAAATGATTCAGCATAGACGTAAGTACAATTTGGGGATGATTGGAGACGTAAGGGCAAAGGCACATAACCTTAAATTAAGTAATTTAAAACTAAATATTATATTGCCTATAATGCCTTGATATAATTTGATAATTATAGTTCAATTTAAATTTTGCCGTACTAGATGCCTTAACATTATTTTAGGGATGATTTGTGACAAAACGGTGATAGTAATTTTTATAAAAATCAGTGATTTTATAATATTACTAGCCGACCCGACAGACTTCGTCTTGTCAAAAAAAATTGTAATGTGGCGGTGTTTTGTTCAAAAAATTATCCTGAATAGAACCGTCACCCTGGTAATAATTCGGTGTGAATTAAAAATAATTAAATAAAACACTATAAGCATTTAAAAGAAAGTAATTTTAATCATGTAAATCATAATTCAAAAATCAGTTCAATTTTCATTGTAGTGCTTTGTGATAAGGGGGCGTCCATTAATCACGTGAGCAAGTTTTTAGGGATTTTTAGACCCCCCCTCCCCCTTGGTGATATTTGGTGATATTCAAAATTACCCCCCCCCCCCACCAAACATCACGTGTATTTTTAGTTACGTGAAAAAACTGTAAAAGTTTTAATTTTTTTTTTTAAATGTTTGAACTTTTTATAAAAATATAAAAATAATAAATACACGTGATATCTTGCTATACCCCTCCCTCACCCACGTGATATTTTGTGATTTTTTGTCAAACCCCCCCCTCCCCCTAAAAACCTCACGTGATTAATGGACGCCCCCTAAACGATGTTTTTTGTTTGATTACCTGGCGCATAGACAAACAAATCTGATGGTTTTCCAATACGGGAACAGGCAACATACATTTTTCCATGTGAGAAACATGGATTTTCAAAATTAATACCACAAACACTTAATGATACCATAAACGCACTGGAAACTATAGTCGTTTAATCTCAAATGGCACATCAGTCGGAAACATTGGGATGCACGGTGCGAGAACATCTTCTGCTTTATACTATCCTTTCAATATTTCGTTGCTTCCATCACGTTGTTTGGTAGTTTTTTTAACGCTAACCTTGTGCCATTACAAAGGCGCGGTTGGTCGATATTTCGCAACATTATAATTGCCGATCCAACCTTTAATTGAAGATTATGAGGTGACAATCCTACCTAATCCAGCGAGTTTAAAAAATCAACCGAATCCGAATCAACTGATTCGCTTGTAATTTTTGTTTTGTTCTTGAATTTTGAAATTTAATTCATTTACATCAATGTTTTTGGCTGCCAATATAGCTCGTGTTAATTAATAGAAAGATATTTTTATGTTTATATAAATATATTAAAAATTAAATTATCAAAAACTACACAAAATGTCATGACATAGATCATTGTTTTTTCTACAAATTTCGTTGCCTACTCGATTAAAAAAGAAAAGGGCTGTTTTTAGGGTTTTCCCGGCAATTATTCGATTTTTTCTTGCCGTAAGATCCATCCTTGGACATGAATAAACATTTTAAAAAAAGAATTGGCCAAATTGGTCCAGGCGTTGTTGAGTTATGCGCTTACCAACACATTTTGCGATCCATTTTTATATATAAGAAGATTATCAAAGATTATTTTGTTTTTTTTTTGACCTCAATACAGGCTTTTTTTCTGCACTATATACCTATCTTCACGAAACGTCTCATATTAGGGCGGTCCGGCCGTCATGGAGTACTGATTTTAGTAGCTATTTTTTATTTTTTTGGTTTAATTTTAGTGGTACAAATTAGTACAAATTTAAATTAATCAATTTCCGTTTAATTTTATTTATTTTCTTGAAAAACAAAAAGTGGTCTTGTTAGCTTAATATTAAAGCTAGCAGCGCCACGTGTTTTTTTTTAAACGGCACGTAGTACATTTTTTTTGTGGTACAAATTAGTACAAAATAAGTACTAAATAATACAACAGGTCCGGATCGATTTTGCTAATTTGGTCTTGCTAGCTTAAGAGAGGTCTCTCATTATCTTTCATGGATGGGTATAAATATTGGTCGCATACCAAATCAGACCGAATGATAGCTAAGTCTTTTTACTCTACTGATGTAGATACGCCGGGTACACGTCTGCCGCGATGAATATAGGCTCCTGATACTATAAGGAATAAAATATGCGTTTGCTGCACTAGGTGAAGAAAATTTAACAAAGAACCCCCATACAAGATCTTTTTAATGCTATTCAGCTCTTATATTATTATATTTTTTATTTTTATTTCTTAAGTATGGTCGGACAATCTCGTCTGTATCAAACATTTTTAGTTGGATTTTCAAATAATTTTTATTTTACAATTGACTTTATTATTAGAATCTGATTTTACAGCAGATGATGAGGAATCATCAAAACAGAGATATGGCTCCGAGATGATAACTAAAGAATATATATATATATATATATATATATATATATATATATGTGTGTGTATATAATATTGTATAACTTTATTTCTATACAACATTTTGAAATTAGACTAGAATAAACAAAAAAATTGATTAAAGATCACAATAATTGTTGTTATCGTTTGAATACTTTAATATTCATGAATTTAGAGTAAAAAATCCTTTTATTTCCGCTCATCAACATTATGAAATGTCACATATAGACTAAAAAATATTAATTTCTATTATCAATATGAAAATATTGCTTATACTATCAGGCCGGATGGTAGCCGAGTTTTTTAACTCTGCTGATGTTGATACGCCAGGTACACGTCTGCCATGATAAATATAAGCTTTTGATACTATAAGGAATAAAATATGTAAATGGCAAACATCATAAAATACATTCAAAAAAAAATTTTTTCTGCATTTTCAAAATCGTCTGCCACCATGTTAACCGCGCGATAATCGTCTGCCATTGGTATTTTCCGATAGTAATAATATTATATTTTCAAATTTTCGAAACGGCAGCCGTCGTAAAATGGTTCGGAAATGGTCGAAAAAAAAGGTACCTTTACCAGCTGCGCAGTAGCTGTGTCCGCCACTTTGGGCTTAGTTAGTCCCCATCTCATGTAGGATAGGTATAGAGGAATCGATGCACAAAATCTCAGGTGTGGTAAAATACATACTGTCATTCGCCCACGGGCTCTTAGACTATAAAGAAAACATATAAACTATTATACATCATTAGAAAGGTGTTAAAATTCTTAGTTCTTTTTCCATATATCACAACTTCGAATTCCCAACGGTGTGGCCTACAGGCGAGTTGCCGTCGTGAAAATTCGGAAAAATCGGAAAATCTAGAGAAAATTATTTGAACACAACCTAACCATTTATATACCATTTAATTCGTAATTTTATTCTGCATCTTTCGTACGAACAAAGTTTTTTTGTATCTTTTACGGTTAGACTGTATAAAGAGCAATCTGTGTAGTTGTTAACTTGTCAAAATGCAAAGTGCGGAGGTTAGAGCAATACTCCTCACGATTCGATATTTCTCTAAAGAAAACATATAAAGTATTATCATCATTAGAAAGGTCTCAAAATTCTTAGTTCTTTTTCCATATATCACAACTTCGAATTCCGAACGGCGTGACCTACAGGCGAGTTGCCGTCGTGAAAATTCGGAAAAATCGGAAAATCTAGAGAAAATTATTTGAACACACCTAACCATTTATATACCATTTTATTCGTAATTTTATTCTGCATCTTTCGTACGAACAAAGTTTTTTTGTATCTTTTACGGTTTAGACTGTATAGAGCAATCTGTGTAGTTGTTAACTTGTCAAAATGCAAGTGCGGATAGGTTGAGCAACACTCCTCACGATTCGATATTTCTCTAAAGAAAACATATAAACTATTATACATCATTAGAAAGGTCTTAAAATTCTTAGTTCTTTTTCCATATATCACAACTTCGAATTCCCAACGGTGTGGCCTACAGGCGAGTTGCCGTCGTGAAAATTCGGAAAAATCGGAAAATCTAGAGAAAATTATATGAACACACTTAACCATTTATATACCATTTTATTCGTAATTTTATTCTGCATCTTTCGTACGAACAAAGTTTTTTCGTATCTTTTACGGTTTAGATAGTATAAAGCAATCTGTGTAGTTGTTAACTTGTCAAAATGCAAAGTGCGGATAGGTTAAAGCAACACTCCTCACGATTCGATATTTCTCTAAAGAAAACATATAAACTATTATACATCATTAGAAAGGTCTTAAAATTCTTAGTTCTTTTTTCATATATCACAACTTCGAATTCCCAACGGTGTGGCCTACAGGCGAGTTGCCGTCGTGAAAATTCGGAAAAATCGGAAAATCTAGAGAAAATTATATGAACACACTTAACCATTTATATACCATTTTATTCGTAATTTTATTCTGCATCTTTCGTACGAACAAAGTTTTTTCGTATCTTTTACGGTTTAGATAGTATAAGCAATCTGTGTAGTTGTTAACTTGTCAAAATGCAAAGTGCGGCTAGGTTGGAGCAATACTCCTCACGATTCGATATTTCTCTAAAGAAACATATAAAGTATTATACATCATTAGAAAGGTCTCAAAATTCTTAGTTCTTTTTCCATATATCACAACTTCGAATTCCAACGGTGTGGCCTACAGGCGAGTTGCCGTCGTGAAAATTCGGAAAAATCGGAAAATCTAGAGAAAATTATATGAACACACCTAACCATTTATATACCATTTTATTCGTAATTTTATTCTGCATCTTTCGTACGAACAAAGTTTTTCGTATCTTTTACGGTTTAGATAGTATAAAGCAATCTGTGTAGTTGTTAACTTGTCAAAATGCAAAGTGCGGCTAGGTTGGAGCAATCCCTCACGATTCGATATTTCTCTAAAGAAAACATATAAAGTATTATACATCATTAGAAAGGTCTCAAATTCTTAGTCTTTTCCATATATCACAACTTCGAATTCCCAACGGTGTGGCCTAAGGCGAGTTCGTTGAAAATCGGAAAATCTAGAGAAAATTATATGAACACACCTAACCATTTATATACCATTTTATTCGTAATTTTATTCTGCATCTTTCGTACGAACAAAGTTTTTTCGTATCTTTTACGGTTTAGATAGTATAAAGCAATCTGTGTAGTTGTTAACTTGTCAAAATGCAAAGTGCGGCTAGGTTGGAGCAATACTCCTCACGATTCGATATTTCTCTAAAGAAAACATATAAACTATTATACATCATTAGAAAGGTCTTAAAATTCTTAGTTCTTTTTCCATATATCACAACTTCGAATTCACGGTGTGGCCTACAGGCGAGTTGCCGTCGTGAAAATTCGGAAAAATCGGAAAATCTAGAGAAAATTATATGAACACCCTAACCATTTATATACCATTTTATTCGTAATTTTATTCTGCATCTTTCGTACGAACAAAGTTTTTTCGTATCTTTTACGGTTTAGATAGTATAAAGCAATCTGTGTAGTTGTTAACTTGTCAAAATGCAAAGTGCGGCTAGGTTGGAGCAATACTCCTCACGATTCGATATTTCTCTAAAGAAAACATATAAACTATTATACATCATTAGAAAGGTCTTAAAATTCTTAGTTCTTTTTCCATATATCACAACTTCGAATTCCCAACGGTGTGGCCTACAGGCGAGTTGCCGTCGTGAAAATTCGGAAAAATCGGAAAATCTAGAGAAAATTATATGAACACACCTAACCATTTATATACCATTTTATTCGTAATTTTATTCTGCATCTTTCGTACGAACATCATTTTATTCGTAATTTTATTCTGCATCTTTCGTACGAACAAAGTTTTTTCGTATCTTTTACGGTTTTTATGTATAGAGCAATATGTGTAGATGTTAACATGTCAAAATGCAAAGTGCGGCTAGGTTGGAGCAATACTCTTCACGATTCGATATTTCTCTAAAGAAAACATATAAACTATTATACATCATTAGAAAGGTCTCAAAATTCTTAGTTCTTTTCCATATATCACAACTTCGAATTCCCAACGGTGTGGCCTACAGGCGAGTTGCCGTCGTGAAAATTCGGAAAAATCGGAAAATCTAGAGAAAATTATATGAACACACCTAACCATTTATATACCATTTTATTCGTAATTTTATTCTGCATCTTTCGTACGAACAAAGTTTTTTTCGTATCTTTTACGGTTTTATGTTATAGAGCAATATGTGTAGATGTTAACATGTCAAATGCAAAGTGCGGCTAGGTTGGAGCAATACTCTCACGATTCGATATTTCTCTAAAGAAAACATATAAACTATTATACATCATTAGAAAGGTCTCAAAATTCTTAGTTCTTTTTCCCATATATCACAACTTCGAATTCCCAACGGTGTGGCCTACAGGCGAGTTGCCGTCGTGAAAATTCGGAAAAATCGGAAAATCTAGAGAAAATTATATGAACACACCTAACCATTTATATACCATTTTATTCGTAATTTTATTCTGCATCTTTCGTACGAACAAAGTTTTTCGTATCTTTTACGGTTTTTATGTATGAGCAATATGTGTAGATGTTAACATGTCAAAATGCAAAGTGCGGCTAGGTTGGAGCAATACTCTTCACGATTCGATATTTCTCTAAAGAAAACATATAAACTATTAACATCATTAGAAAGGTCTCAAAATTCTTAGTTCTTTTTCCCATATATCACAACTTCGAATTCCCAACGGTGTGGCCTACAGGCGAGTTGCCGTCGTGAAAATTCGGAAAAATCGGAAAATCTAGAGAAAATTATATGAACACACCTAACCATTTATATACCATTTTATTCGTAATTTTATTCTGCATCTTTCGTACGAACAAAGTTTTTTCGTATCTTTTACGGTTTTTATGTTATAGAGCAATATGTGTAGATGTTAACATGTCAAAATGCAAAGTGCGGCTAGGTTGGAGCAATACTCTTCACGATTCGATATTTCTCTAAAGAAAACATATAAACTATTATACATCATTAGAAAGGTCTCAAAATTCTTAGTTCTTTTCCCATATATCACAACTTCGAATTCCCAACGGTGTGGCCTACAGGCGAGTTGCCGTCGTGAAATTCGGAAAAATCGGAAAATCTAGAGAAAATTATATGAACACACCTAACCATTTATATACCATTTTATTCGTAATTTTATTCTGCATCTTTCGTACGAACAAAGTTTTTTCGTATCTTTTACGGTTTTTATGTTATAGAGCAATATGTGTAGATGTTAACATGTCAAAATGCAAAGTGCGGCTAGGTTGGAGCAATACTCTTCACGATTCGATATTTCTCTAAAGAAAACATATAAACTATTATACATCATTAGAAAGGTCTCAAAATTCTTAGTTCTTTTCCATATATCACAACTTCGAATTCCCAACGGTGTGGCCTACAGGCGAGTTGCCGTCGTGAAAATTCGGAAAAATCGGAAAATCTAGAGAAAATTATATGAACACACCTAACCATTTATATACCATTTTATTCGTAATTTTATTCTGCATCTTTCGTACGAACAAAGTTTTTTCGTATCTTTTACGGTTTTTATGTTATAGAGCAATATGTGTAGATGTTAACATGTCAAAATGCAAAGTGCGGCTAGGTTGGAGCAATACTCTTCACGATTCGATATTTCTCTAAAGAAAACATATAAACTATTATACATCATTAGAAAGGTCTCAAAATTCTTAGTTCTTTTCCCATATATCACAACTTCGAATTCCCAACGGTGTGGCCTACAGGCGAGTTGCCGTCGTGAAAATTCGGAAAAATCGGAAAATCTAGAGAAAATTATATGAACACACCTAACCATTTATATACCATTTTATTCGTAATTTTATTCTGCATCTTTCGTACGAACAAAGTTTTTTCGTATCTTTTACGGTTTTATGTTATAGAGCAATATGTGTAGATGTTAACATGTCAAAATGCAAAGTGCGGCTAGGTTGGAGCAATACTCTTCACGATTCGATATTTCTCTAAAGAAAACATATAAACTATTATACATCATTAGAAAGGTCTCAAAATTCTTAGTTCTTTTCCCATATATCACAACTTCGAATTCCCAACGGTGTGGCCTACAGGCGAGTTGCCGTCGTGAAAATTCGGAAAAATCGGAAAATCTAGAGAAAATTATATGAACACACCTAACCATTTATATACCATTTTATTCGTAATTTTATTCTGCATCTTTCGTACGAACAAAGTTTTTTCGTATCTTTTACGGTTTTTATGTTATAGAGCAATATGTGTAGATGTTAACATGTCAAAATGCAAAGTGCGGCTAGGTTGGAGCAATACTCTTCACGATTCGATATTTCTCTAAAGAAAACATATAAACTATTATACATCATTAGAAAGGTCTCAAAATTCTTAGTTCTTTTCCCATATATCACAACTTCGAATTCCCAACGGTGTGGCCTACAGGCGAGTTGCCGTCGTGAAAATTCGGAAAAATCGGAAAATCTAGAGAAAATTATATGAACACACCTAACCATTTATATACCATTTTATTCGTAATTTTATTCTGCATCTTTCGTACGAACAAAGTTTTTTCGTATCTTTTACGGTTTTTATGTATAGAGCAATATGTGTAGATGTTAACTTGTCAAAATGCAAAGTGCGGCTAGGTTGGAGCAATACTCTTCACGATTCGATATTTCTCTAAAGAAAACATATAAACTATTATACATCATTAGAAAGGTCTCAAAATTCTTAGTTCTTTTCCCATATATCACAACTTCGAATTCCCACGGTGTGGCCTACAGGCGAGTTGCCGTCGTGAAAATTCGGAAAAATCGGAAAATCTAGAGAAAATTATATGAACACACCTAACCATTTATATACCATTTTATTCGTAATTTTATTCTGCATCTTTCGTACGAACAAAGTTTTTTCGTATCTTTTACGGTTTTTATGTTATAGAGCAATATGTGTAGATGTTAACATGTCAAAATGCAAAGTGCGGCTAGGTTGGAGCAATACTCTTCACGATTCGATATTTCTCTAAAGAAAACATATAAACTATTATACATCATTAGAAAGGTCTCAAAATTCTTAGTTCTTTTTCCATATATCACAACTTCGAATTCCCAACGGTGTGGCCTACAGGCGAGTTGCCGTCGTGAAAATTCGGAAAAATCGGAAAATCTAGAGAAAATTATATGAACACACCTAACCATTTATATACCATTTTATTCGTAATTTTATTCTGCATCTTTCGTACGAACAAAGTTTTTTCGTATCTTTTACGGTTTAAGAGAAATCGAGGAAAACTGGTTTGAACATTTATTGTAAAATTAGAAAATTTAAACAAATAATTAAAAAAATAATATAACTATATATAAATTCGTTTTATATTCATTGAGATCTATAAAAATCAATAAATACATATTTTATACAAAAGTTTAAAAAAACCAAAAAAACACCTAAAAACTCAATAATTAACTATAATTCATATTGTCCATATATATAAAACTGTTTGAACATCTAACAAAATTTTCGACAAAAATTTTTCTATCATAAGGGTTCACAGTTCGAAATTTTCCCAGACTTTTGTCTTGACGATTCACACCGTAAGCGCGAGCAGGCCCTCGCCGCAGGTCAAATGCACATCGCTTGGGACTCAGTCAAATACCTACGCTGTGGCCGCGCGCCTTATATAGGGGAATAGGTCGTGTCGAGTGCGATGCGAGCAAGCTCAGGCTAAAGTACGCTATGTTGTTCGGGCGGGTACGGATATCATTCCCGGTGTAGTTTTTACATCATATTCGATACTTTTAGTCTGTCAATGATATATTAGCGTAACTTTTAATAATGTTGTGAGCCACATCTAGAATTATATACCCCGTATATATTCGGATGCTGGTTTGCGGCTATAGATAACTGGTGGTAGGATCATTCGTTTTTAAACGTTCGATCAGAGAGAGTTGAAATTATTTGGGTCTGCGGACCGCAAATATGAAATCTATATATTTTAATAATATAGAATTTTACAAATTGACTACGGTCAAATATATGTGAATGTAGCAGAACTAGCAAAGCTTCTCGCAGCGATGGTCTTTCGTTTTATGAACGTTTGATCGGAGCGAGTTGAAATTATTTGGGTCTGCGGACCGCAAATATAAAATCTATATATTTTAATAATATAGGATTTTACAAATGGACTAAAGTCAAATAGATGGGTGGTGCAGCAGAACTGACGAAGCTTCTCGCACCGAGGATCATTCATTTATGAACGTTCGATCGGTGCGAGTTAAAATTATTTGGGTCTGCTGACCACAAATATGAAATCTTGTGATTACTCGACAAATTATTGCTGTAATCAAGTGCGCTCCTATAGTATAATATACTGTGGGCAAAAGCCTCTGGCAATGATCATTCGTTTCATTAACGTTTGACCGGAGCTAGTCGCAAAATATTGCGCAGTGTGCAAAAGCAGCGTGACGCAGTTTACAACCGCTTAGCGCTCTTATGCATTGTGTGAGAGCACTGCCATGTATATCTGCTCGGTATCGCCAGATGCCTGAGCGAATGACGAAGTTCGTTGTGAAAACGGCGTTCTTTTTGAATATTATACTTTAAACGCATAGCTCAATCAATTCTTTGGGCGCTAGATGAAAGTCTAGTGTTTTAAAGTCGATTGTAGTAAACGCTTGCGTTAGTATTCTATATACTCTGCACATTTTATTCAAATTGTGCGAATTTGAACATTCGCTTCATTGCGTTGTTTTAAGAAAATGAAAAATCAGCGAAAGCAGATTTTTCAATCTCACACACAGTGAAATATTCATATTTCAATTTTGAAACGAGATTTTGTATCTCGGACCGAAACGCGAAAGCTTTACGGTGTACTAATTGTAACCATAATAATCATACTAGTTTCAGAATCGCCCGAGTTATCTTAAACGATTTCGAGGGATCACGATCGAAACATGTATAAATATATATAAAATCACCCTGAACGGTGGATCACTTGGCTCGTGGGTCGATGAAGAACGCAGCTAATTGCGCGTCGACATGTGAACTGCAGGATACATGAACATTGACATTTCGAACGCACATTGCGGTCCTCGGATACTGTTCCCGGACCACCTCTGGCTGAGAGTCGTATAACATTACCAGACTGCCGCTTGCTTTAAACGGCTTGCCGGCGAATGATGGAGTTTCGCGTAAATGCGTGCTCTTAAATAATTCACTCAACGTGTGAGCCAGTCCACTTTGCAACATCGGACATTACCGTTCGTTGACGTTCTGTGGGATTACGGCGGGTTGTGTGTCCTAGAGATTTTATATTCTTGCGACCCTCCCGATAACCGGAAACCCGAACTCTTCGAAATGCGGTTTCGTTCCGGCAAATTTGGACGATTCAAAGGTTCCTCGTCGATTTTGTGTGCGCTTGCTTACTAACGTTTGCGAGCACATCATAATCATAATACGACCTCAGAGCAGATGAGATTACCCGCTGAATTTAAGCATATTACTAAGCGGTGGAAAAGAAACTAACTAGGATTCCCTTAGTAGCGGCGAGCGAACAGGGAAGAGCCCAGCACTAAATCCCGCGGCCGGAGACGGACGCTGGGAAATGTAGTGTTAGGGAGGATCCGATTATCTCGGTGCGTTGCGGCGAGTTCAAGTCCATCTTGAATGGGGCCATTTACCCATAGAGGGTGCCAGGCCCGTAGCGACCGTTGCGCGTATCGAGAGGATCTCTCCTCAGAGTCGAGTTGCTTGAGAGTGCAGCTCTAAGTGGGTGGTAAACTCCATCTAAGGCTAAATATGACCACGAGACCGATAGCGAACAAGTACCGTGAGGGAAAGTTGAAAAGAACTTTGAAGAGAGAGTTCAAGAGTACGTGAAACCGTTCAGGGGTAAACCTGAGAAACCCGAAAGATCGAAAGGAGAGATTCAATGTTATCGTTGTCTTCCATTTATTGGCGTGCGATTGACCGGGATTCGTCCTGCGATACGCCGTCGGTTTATGCGTTAGGCGGCGATGGCATGCACTTCTCTCTCAGTAGGACGTCGCGACCCGTTTGGTGTCGATCTACGACCGCGGCGGTAGCCTGTCACGAATTTATTCGCGCCAGACCCCGCGTGCTCCGGCCGACTGCCAGACGGTATAAATGATATGGTATAGGGTCGCTTTTAAGCGTTCGGCCGGTTGCAAGCACGGACGGTTATTGGCCGTCGGACCTAGTCCGGCATCGATGCCGCCTCGAGCTGTTAGCTACCGTGTTCTCGAACGGACTCTATTACCGGTCAGCGATGCTATTGCTTTGGGTACTTTCAGGACCCGTCTTGAAACACGGACCAAGGAGTCTAGCATGTGCGCGAGTCATTGGGAAATACAAAACCTAAAGGCGCAATGAACGTAAAGGTTGCTTAAGTGAACTGAGGGATGACGGACCGCATCTACGGATGCGTGCTGCAATCCCGGGCGTCTCACTCTCATTGCGAGAAGAGGCGCACCAGAGCGTACACGCTAGGACCCGAAAGATGGTGAACTATGCCCGGTCAGGTCGAAGTCAGGGGAAACCCTGATGGAGGACCGTAGCGATTCTGACGTGCAAATCGATCGTCGGAACTGGGTATAGGGGCGAAAGACTAATCGAACCATCTAGTAGCTGGTTCCCTCCGAAGTTTCCCTCAGGATAGCTGGCATTCGATGAGCGAGTCTCATCCGGTAAAGCGAATGATTAGAGGCCTTGGGGCCGAAACGACCTCAACCTATTCTCAAACTTTAAATGGGTGAGATCTCTGGCTTGCTTGAATAGTGAAGCCAGAGATTTGGATCAGAGTGCCTAGTGGGCCATTTTTGGTAAGCAGAACTGGCGCTGTGGGATGAACCAAACGCCGAGTTAAGGCGCCTAAACGACGCTAATGGGATACCATGAAAGGCGTTGGTTGCTTAAGACAGCAGGACGGTGGCCATGGAAGTTGGAATCCGCTAAGGAGTGTGTAACAACTCACCTGCCGAAGCAACTAGCCCTGAAAATGGATGGCGCTGAAGCGTCGTGCCTATACTCGGCCGCCAAGGCATGAGAAACGTTCATAATAGTTCGTTTTGACGCCCTGGTGAGTAGGAGGGTCGCGGTGGTGTGCGCAGAAGGGTTTGGGCGTAAGCCTGCCTGGAGCCGCCATCGGTGCAGATCTTG
>NW_020536453.1:25953-60953 GCF_003426905.1 Ctenocephalides felis | reverse complement strand
ATTCTAAATAGGGAGAATGTTTTTTGCTAAATTTCTTGGAAATGCGTACAAGTTGCTAATAAGCAAAGTACGTATAAGTTATCTATAATGCAAAATGCGTGCAAGTTGTCAATGTGTAAAATACGTGCAAGTTGTCAATTTGCAGAATGCGTGCAAGTTGTCAATTTGCAGAATACGTGTAAGTTGTCAATGTGCAAAATACGTGCAAGTTGCTATTTTTATTTAATTTTTGTAATATACTCTAAATAATTAGTAACTTCCAACCTATAAATATTTCGATTCTTTTATAATAAAATATTCAGTATATTTATTTCCTTTTTAACAAAATATTCAGTATTTATATATAATTTCAAACTACATCTAGTAAACTTTTAGGGGACATTTGCGAGTAAGCCTAACCTAGAATCATGCATCGAAACAGGTTAAAAACATTTTCCGGCTTTTTGAAATCAGTAACTTACGGGTACATCAGACTACATCAAGTAAACTTTTAGGGGACATTTGCGAGTAAGCCTAACCTAGAATCTTGCATCGAAACAGGTTAAAAACATATTCCGGCTTTTTGAAATCAGTAACTTATGGGTACATCAGACTACATCAAGTAAACTTTTAGGGGACATTTGCGAGTAAGCCTAACCTAGAATCTTGCATCGAAACAGGTTAAAAACATATTCCGGCTTTTTGAAATCAGTAACTTATGGGTACATCAGACTACATCAAGTAAACTTTTAGGGGACATTTGCGAGTAAGCCTAACCTAGAATCTTGCATCGAAACAGGTTAAAAACATATTCCGGCTTTTTGAAATCAGTAACTTATGGGTAAATCAGACTACATCAAGTAAACTTTTAGGGGACATTTGCGAGTAAGCCTAACCTAGAATCTTGCATCGAAACAGGTTAAAAACATATTCCGGCTTTTTGAAATCAGTAACTTATGGGTGCATCAGACTACATCAAGTAAACTTTTAGTGGACATTTGCGAGTAAGCCTAACCTAGAATCTTGCATCGAAACAGGTTAAAAACATATTCCGGCTTTTTGAAATCAGTAACTTATGGGTACACCAGACTACATCAAGTAAACTTTTAGGGGACATTTGCGAGTAAGCCTAACCTAGAATCTTGCATCGAAACAGGTTAAAAACATATTCCGGCTTTTTGAATACAGTAACTTATGGGTACATCAGACTACATCAAGTAAACTTTTAGGGGACATTTGCGAGTAAGCCTAACCTAGAATCTTGCATCGAAACAGGTTAAAAACATATTCCGGCTTTTTGAAATCAGTAACTTATGGGTACATCAGACTACATCAAGTAAACTTTTAGGGGACATTTGCGAGTAAGCCTAACCTAGAATCTTGCATCGAAACAGGTTAAAAACATATTCCGGCTTTTTGAAATCAGTAACTTATGGGTACATCAGACTACATCAAGTAAACTTTTAGGGGACATTTGCGAGTAAGCCTAACCTAGAATCTTGCATCGAAACAGGTTAAAAACATATTCCGGCTTTTTGAAATCAGTAACTTATGGGTACATCAGACTACATCAAGTAAACTTTTAGGGGACATTTGCGAGTAAGCCTAACCTAGAATCTTGCATCGAAACAGGTCAAACTACTTTTGTAGAAAAATATTGTTTTTGGGTTTTTAGGAATGACATATATTTATTCTATTATTTATTTACATGACATGGTTTAAATAAAACATTTTTATTTCTTTAAGTTACATTTTTATTTAAAATAAAATTTCTTACATTTAGCTAATACAATTTAAATTAATTAATATCTGAAATCTTGCTTGCTTTCCAGTCGAGGATGCTTTTCACGAGATAGTAGTGTCGCTGTCATAACACCTTCGCGATTTTGCTCTAATACGCGTTTCGATACATTAGCCAGTAATTGAACATGTCTATCAGTTCCCTGAATGTGGACCGGAATTTTAGGGTCACTCCATGGACACTCATTGCTTTGTAGATATTGTACTAGATGTTCATGAGGAATATTTAGCGTAAAGGCTGGTTCGGATATATTTGAATAATCATCCATATCTATCATATTAGTATAGTCGGTGCATTCGAAATTTATTTCGGGTGTTTTGTAATCTCTCAATTGCGTCAGGTCTTCCACATTATTACGGTAATATAAGATTTTTCTTATAGCTGAATCTCGTATTTCCTTTTTATTATCAAACAACATTGCTAATAAAATATTTTCCGAGTGAGCATAGTATGCGTTTTCTTTAGCAACATTGTTCACAATTTGTCTTAAATTCGAGTCTAAATATTGTGTCCAGCTAATAAATTTATAAAATAATATACTACCATACACCACAGAGTTGTAATATTTAATGTTAAAGTACATTGGAATATATACTTTCATTACGTAGTTTGCCAGAATTTTCAAATTTTTGGATGGCTTATTAGTAGTTACATATAACCGAAGTAACCTACTAGCCTTCGTGAGCCAACGGGAATGTGCTATTGGCCCTGGTTTCATGTTAGCTAAGCCTGTCGATACTTCTCCAGAAGCAACTGCTTTAGCTATTTTTATTAAATAACTTGAGTCAGTTGTCGATTCAGCAGGACTTATATCAGCCAAATTTTCAAGTGGGATTGTTTCAAAGTCTTTTACCGGCTGGAAGTATATAGGAAAAAATAAATTATATTGAATTTGAACATAGGGTATTAAAAAATAGTAAATATGTTATAACTCACCGGTATATTTTCGCATGTTTCAATTTGTTTGCTTAATATTCCAGTTTTTGTTCGTGGTCCAGTGGTCAATGATTTTTCCAAATAGTTAAATAAATGGCGAAGTGGAAGTTCGTTAAAGTGGAGAAGACACACAAACCAATGCAGTGGCCTGTTTAACTGAATTTCAAATCGACGTAAAATACCATTTTTTACGCCTGTATTTGCTGGTTCACCATCGCAACATATGCCTATCAAAGAATCGAGAGCTATTTCTTTATCGGCGAAAAACTCGTTCAATTTGATTACTTTACTTTCCGAATCTTCATTTTCCAATTTTGTGTAACCCAACAATTGGCCATTCGGTTCCTTTAAAATAACTAAATGCGCTTCTTTAATCATTCGTGGGTGAAACTTCTTATCGATTTTTTCCATGGTAATAGAATCATTTTTTCGGCCGTCGAATGAAAATGCTATTAATTCAGAAGAATCATATCGTTTGTGTAGAGCTTGCCTATTTTTCTGCCTCTCACGAACGCTTTTATTTTTATCCATAATGACAGGATTGCCCCAATCATCCGTTATGCCCAGGTCACGCAGGATTGCCGTCACCACGCCAGAACCAACTCTATCAGAAATTGCAAATCTGTCGCACATTAAGGCATAGCTTGGAGCCTTATATCTTCGACTATATGGACCACGTTTTATATGAGAGGTATTTTGTGAACTTTCCGAACTGCTTTTAGAATCAAAATCAACATCTGGAGTATATGTCTCACCTGGAGTAATATTGCTAGTTATTGTAGATTCTGATACTTCATCTTCAATTTTTATAATATATTCTGGTATCGTAGATTTCCTCTCATTATGTTGATCCATCATAAACGCTTGTAAATGTTCTGAATCAATTTCGTTACCACATTTGGAGTAAATGTTTTATATGAAAACATTTTATTTTGTTTTTTTGATATTTCGGCCAAATAAAAATAATACCTGATAATTTCCATACTTGTCGGAAGATTTACTCCAGTAAATTCTTTTGCTTCCCCAAATGTAATTTGATCATGCGAGCGCATATGATTCAAATTACTGGCACTTGCGCCGGAATTTAAATAAGAATTCGCCATTGATACTTCACGTCTAACTGGAGAACTGAATGAAGATGTATGGCGATTTTTCACATTAATATATCCTTTTCCAAACTTCGAGAATTATTATAAAAAAATACTAGCGCACTCTGATGGAAATAAATAACAACAAACTAAACCCGATTTAAAAACCCCCGTACAAACTATCAATCAAAATATAACTCACAATTTGAATTATTCACATGCCTAAATTAATATATTAACTTATTAAAAACAGTATTTTATTGAAAATTTCGCTGGCTAAAGAGTTATTTGCGATATATGGTTTTGAAGTCAAAATTCATTTAAATAACACACATATATTTCATATGAAAAGGTGCACATATCGCTTAATTTTACTTCTATAATGATTCGGCCCACCCTAATATATATATATATATATAACATATTAATAGTATTTTCATGATACATATTAATTATATGCATAATACATCATTAAGTACATACCTGGTAATTAGATGCCGGAAAGACATGCATTTTTTTTATTATATTTGGGGTTATAACAATTTGGCACATAACACTTTATCATTTTAACTTAATAATAAATGAAAAAAGTATTCACCAAAACATAATTATATATAAACAATCACAGAAAAACAAATATAACACATCTCAACTACAATACGCGATGATAACTTGACAACTTATAGAAAATGGCCGATCAAATCAATGTAGATCAAGCCAGCTGCTAGATCAATGAAATTGGAAATCGTAGCGCCATCCTTCGAAATATTCAAATACCAATCCATTTCAAAACACGGTAATCTACATTTCTTCGGAGATTACCGGCCATGCTTTTACATTTCAATTTTGTTGAAGCAAAAATACAAACACCGCCGTGTTTGAAGACATTCCGGGCAAAGAAGGAGCATAAATTATAACCATTTAATTTGATTAATAAAAGTTTAGAGTCGGTTAACCAATGTTCCGTCAAGCATAAAAAATTTGGTTTATATTTAGTCAGAACTATATCAAATTTGTTTAATTTGTTAGGTAAATTTTGTATGTTCTGACAGAGAATGAAGAAATTCACGTTATCGGCGAAAGCGAAAGGATTTGGAGTTACCGGAATTTATCAGAGGCAGCATATCTCTTGCGAGAATACGACAAAGTTTCTGTTTGGCACTGGAAATAAAATGAAGGCCGTGTCTGGTGTAGTCCGTTCTGTTAACGTACCTATTGATACTGAAGATCCTAACATTATTGAATTTACCACGACCAAAGTCACGGAAAATGCAACGATTGGCGTTGAAAATTCTGGAATTTAGAGCATAATCGTCATATCGATGAGGAATTGTAACAATACAAAGATTTGTCTTGCTACATGAATGACGGGCTATATCTGATGCATCCCGAATAGCATAATTAGATTTAGTATCATTCGTCCCAGCCAAAATAACAACATAATCACGAGCGCCAAAATTCGCAACTAGACCCGAAATACCAGCAACCACGCTAAAGAAATCCGCACCGGGTTTGACCAATCCAAGCACACTGAATTTGGTACCTAACAAACCTCTTAAGAACTCGGACCAAGATCTGCCGTGGCTGTCAGACAAAACCAGTAGTTTAGGAGTGGCCTGGTGAGAGGAGGAAAAATGAGGTGTGGGAGACTCTTTGGCCGGTTGACCTGTACTTAACTGCTGGGGGTGATGCATTTAATCCAGATTGCATCTTTGAATTCTCGCCATTCAACTTGGAATTGGCTATTGCCAACTCTTTCGTTAGCCTGGCCATAATTCTGTCTTTCTCGTCAAGCGCTGCTTCCAGTGAATTTTTATATTCACGTAAACACAAACACTCGGCGCAGACAACGGTACTGTCTAAATTAAATGCATCATCAAAAACAGTTTTATCTAATGAAATATTTTTTTTATTATTATTATATTTTAACAGCAATCAGAACCTTACGTCCTATGAGCTGTTGAGCTGAAACTTCTCCTTCCTTTGTATTTTTTAGATAGTAACCCAATGGTTAATCCATCCATATTTGATGATTTTTTTTATTAGAATTAATCTAATAGGGCTGACTTTTTATTGGTGCAGCAATGCCGCGCAAGGGCTATTTTCACTTGGGAACATATTGCTATCTATATTTCCAAGTGAAAATAGTTGTCACTGCTGCCTGACAACAGGCTGCTCGAAGTGGGTATCGAACCCGGGACCTCTGATTCAGGTTCCGTCGCTCTTAACCGCTTACCTACGGGCGAGCCTATCTCTTGAAATATTACTCACCATTTGACTTCTGGTGTTGACCATCTTGACTATAAAGGGCGCAGGTAACAACTTGTATAGAGAGGTGTAGAAATCGTCCGTTCGAGTGAGTTCACAACACAATGGAATTAAATGCACCATGTATATTATATTTCTCAGGAGGTAATAAAGTAGCTTATTTTAAAATTAACATTGAAAAGCAATTGAGAATAATAAATGTGAATATATATATATATATATATATATATATATATATATATATATATATTTCTGCTAATTTTAACAATCAGATTACAATACAATCTATAAGTTAAAAGTTATGGTATTGAAGATCAAAATCAAAAAGAAAAAAAAATAGAATAAAAGAAATTAAAGAAAAGAAATAGAATAAATAAATGAATAAATAATAATTAAAATAATAGTATTAATAATAAAAACGATAATCAATAATAAATAATAATTGAAAATAACTTGTTCGAAAATTTTCCTGTGCGAGAGAAAATTATGTTGTTGACGGTAGATCACTGGGCCATTTTCTTTTTAGGCGTTTTAATTTTTCGGCAGTTTGTACTATTTGCATTTCCGGATTGACCTGTGCATCCAATTTGTTTTGAAAGATCAAACTTCTGTTTTTAATAACTTCCGCCACTGTTGGAATTTTTAAGTCTTTATGGATCATGTGGTTGGTCATAAACCACGGAGCCTTACAGATCATTCTCAGAATTTTGTTTTGTACTCTCTGCATTATTTGAATGTTACTTTTGCTGGCGCAGCCCCATAGCTCTATCCCATAAGTCCATATTGGGATTATTATTGCTTTGTATAATAGGAGTTTATTTTCTAGAGACAGTTTGGATGATCTTCTCATTAGCCAGTTTATTTCCTTCAGTTTCAAATCTATTTGTTTTTTTTTTCTTTAAAATATGCGTTTTCCAATTTAGTTTAAATGTATTTCTAGGTATTTTACGGAATCCTGATTTGGTATAATTGTCTTATTCAAATACAAGTCAGAACTTGTGTGACTTCTCAGTGAAATGATGAGGTGTTGAGATTTCTTAACGTTAGTTTTTATGTTCCATTTATCTAGCCATAGTTCTATTTTCGCCAGGTACATCTTTATGACTTGAGGTTATAGAAATATCATTAATTCATTTTAAAATTAAAATTGAAAAGAAATTGAGAATAATAAATGTGAAAAATATATATAAGAGACTTCTTTACTCTTCCGAGGTCGGCGACGAAATAGCTACGAGCTGTGAACGTAATTTTGCATTAGCTACAGAAAAAGTCCATATGGTTATATATATATATATATATATATATATATATATATTTTGAAATATGTGAGTTTGGTGTTGATATTATATTTTGATAGGTTATTTAAAATCGGGCAATAACACCAAGTAAAGAAAAAAAAAAACTAAAGTAGTTTTTAAGTACTTTATTTATCCATACGTTTCGGTCTTCATCGAGACCGTCATTCAGTGGAAAACTAAAAGATTTTATATGATGTAGGAGGCAATAATATAAAGTTATAACTTATATATAAGTACTTACAGAATTAATTATACAAAAACACACTACACTATTACACTGTGATAACCAGGCTATTAATAATTGGAACATTTAAACTAATTAATTTTTTAGACAATTTTTGCTTACATTCTAGTGTGTACAAATTGACTAACGTCTAAAAACTGAATGAATTGTGTTTACAATTTTTTGAGAAAGTGTAAAAAAGACCGGCAGACATATGTTTTTTGTAAAATAATAAAATAATAAAAATACACGCTTCATTCAGATATGGTGGTGTTTTTGAAAATAGTCGAGAGTTATTTTATAGTCATTGCAAAGCGAATTGTTGTCAGTTCTTAAATTTATGGCTGTATCCTTGTGTAAAGATATTAAGCAACCTTCGCTAAATCGTCTTTTAAATAAATTATTTTCGAAATGTAGGATCGTGGGATTGGAAAAATCAATGCTATGTTTGAGTTCATTGATATGATCTGTTAATTGTGTTTTATACTGATTTTTATTTTTTGAATTGTTTTTGTGTTGAGATGTTCTTTTGTGTAGGTTCTGACTAGTTTCACCTATGTAAACGCAATCACAATCTAGACAATTAAGCTTATAAACTAGATTACTTAAGATTCTCGGGTTAAATTTTGATTTTAATTTTGTAAAAAGAGTTGAAAAAGTATTTTCGGAACTAAAAACTACTCTAATGTTATTTTTATTGAAAAGTTTTCTCCACGGGTACTGTAATTCTTTAATGAAAGGTAAACTTATAGTTCCTACGTAGTTTTCAATTCTTTAATTGAAAGGTAAACTTATAGTTCCTACGTAGTTTTCAAGGTTTGGGTTATCAATTAATTGATAACCCAAACCTTGAAAACTACGTAGGAACTATAAGTTTACCTTTCATTAAAGAATTACAGTACCCGTGGAGAAAACTTTTCAATAAAAATAACATTAGAGTAGTTTTTAGTTCCGAAAATACTTTTTCAACTCTTTTTACAAAATTAAAATCAAAATTTAACCCGAGAATCTTAAGTAATCTAGTTTATAAGCTTAATTGTCTAGATTGTGATTGCGTTTACATAGGTGAAACTAGTCAGAACCTACACAAAAGAACATCTCAACACAAAAACAATTCAAAAAATAAAAATCAGTATAAAACACAATTAACAGATCATATCAATGAACTCAAACATAGCATTGATTTTTCCAATCCCACGATCCTACATTTCGAAAATAATTTATTTAAAAGACGATTTAGCGAAGGTTGCTTAATATCTTTACACAAGGATACAGCCATAAATTTAAGAACTGACAACAATTCGCTTTGCAATGACTATAAAATAACTCTCGACTATTTTCAAAAACACCACCATATCTGAATGAAGCGTGTATTTTTATTATTTTATTATTTTACAAAAAACATATGTCTGCCGGTCTTTTTTACACTTTCTCAAAAAATTGTAAACACAATTCATTCAGTTTTTAGACGTTAGTCAATTTGTACACACTAGAATGTAAGCAAAAATTGTCTAAAAAATTAATTAGTTTAAATGTTCCAATTATTAATAGCCTGGTTATCACAGTGTAATAGTGTAGTGTGTTTTTGTATAATTAATTCTGTAAGTACTTATATATAAGTTATAACTTTATATTATTGCCTCCTACATCATATAAAATCTTTTAGTTTTCCACTGAATGACGGTCTCGATGAAGACCGAAACGTATGGATAAATAAAGTACTTAAAAACTACTTTAGTTTTTTTTTTCTTTACTTGGTGTTATTGCCCGATTTTAAATAACCTATCAAAATATATATATATATATATATATACCCTGTAAACCATTTTATATTGTCGTTAGGTTGCGGTTATATCAGTCTTCGTTCAGACTTCGAACGATTCACATCGCTCAGCCGATACCAGTCATTTACATAACAAGTAATAGTGTAAACAATAGTGTTTTCTACCTGTGTCAGTACCTGCGACAGTGCCCGCATTGCGTAGTTTATACAGCCAATCACGTGTCCTCATTTCGGGGGACATGGCGTTGTCTATAAACACAGTGACATTTATAATTATTATTTTCATCGTGTCAAATAAGTGTCATTCAACAAGTTAATTTTTCAAAGCTTTAAATCATGGATAATACTTCTGAAAATTTTATCACTGAATCACAACAAATTCTACAAGATGATTCTACAACTAACGCAGAATTTGTCGAAACGCATATTATACCACAAATGAATCAACAGCGAACTTCTTCGCAAACGTCAGAAGATATCGAAATGCTTCCAACTGACAATAATTTGCAATCGCACAAACCATATCCAGTAACTTTCAGGGACATGCGTTTCAACGCGCAATATCAAGAGTGGAAGCTAGACATGAGTAAAAAAAGACAGCAAAATGAATCTGCAGAAACCGCTAATGTCACAAAAAAGGCAACCACAAAAAATTATTGCTTAGATCCGATACCAACCAAGAACTATAATAATGTATTACAATCAGTTGCTCCGGAAAACGACAAAATGGACGAACAGCCTTCAACTTCAGCGCCTTCAGTGGAAAAAGTTGTAACTCCGCCACCGATTTTTGTACATGGGGTTAATGACATAAAACCTCTAATAGAATTGCTAGAAAATAATGTTCAAAAACTCTATTCATACAAGACCGTCGGTTTGAAGGAAGTTAAAATTAATACTAAGGATTCCCTCACATACAATACTGTCCTCAAATTATTGAAAGACAAAGGTACTCAACTTCACTCATACCAGGAAAAAACAAAAAGAGCATTTAAAATTGTAATCAAAAATCTTCACCATAGTACAGACATCGAAATCTTGTCAAAAGAAATCTCAGATCTTGGGCATAAGGTCATACGAATTTACAACCTAAGGCAGCGTACTACTAAACTTCCGCTAAACATATTCGTTGTTGAACTGCAGCAAGACAAAAATAATAATAAAATATACGCAACTGAATTTTTATATAAAACAAAAGTTATAATCGAACCCATGCGCCATCCTCGAGAAGTTCCTCAATGCAGCAGGTGCCAATGTCTAGGACATACAAGAAACTATTGTACAAAAGATCCACGTTGCGTAAAATGTGCCGGTAATCATCTCACTTCAGATTGCTCATGGAAGGACCCAATTAACAGTAACGTAAGATGTACATTGTGCGATTCAAACCATCCAGCTAATTATAAAGGGTGCCCAATATATCAAGCAAAAAAACATCGGCGATTCCCACCACTAAGGACAAAAGAAATCGCACAACAACCTACTACAAGTAGCAGACCCTCACTAGTACGGCCAAATGTTTCCTTTTCTCAAATAGTTAACAACGAACAAAACGCAAATAATCATCAAAATCCTCAAGAACATGAATCATCTACAAACATCAATCAAACAAATGTAAGTTATCAAAATGACATACATGAATTAAAATCTATGATAAAGACTTTAGTAGGCCAAATAGGCATCATGCTCAAACTTCTGACAACCGTTCTTCCCAATAACAAATAATGGACACAAATTTCAAAATTTGCACATGGAACGCCAATGGTTTAATACAGCACTTACAAGAAGTTAAACATTTCATTATACAACACAACATAGACATATTTCTCATTTCAGAGACACACTTCACAAGCAGAAGTTATATAACGATACCTCAATACTCCATCTATAATGCAAATCACCCTGACGATAAAGCTCACTGTGGGACAGCAATAATAATAAAATCAAATATAAAACACCACATCATGGAATCTTTTTGTGAACATTTTCTGCAGGCTACAAACATTTCCGTACAATTCCTTCATAAATATATAACTATATCATCAATCTATTGCCCCCCCAGACACACAATCCTGAAAAGCCAATTTGAGTCATTTTTCAACGCGCTGGGCAACACATTTATTGTTGGAGGCGACTTCAACTCCAAGCACACGTACTGGGGATCAAGGCTCATAAACCCCAGAGGACGCGAACTTTACAATACGGTTGCATCACTCAGTCTACATCTGATCTACAAAGAATACCAGATTTGTTGGATTTCTACATCACCAGAGGTTTTCCAAGAAATTCGCTGAAATCTTCCACATGTCTGGACTTAAACTCTGACCACTCACCCGTTTTCTTAAATATACTCAATCATAAACCCATCAACAATCTAAATAAATACTTGACTACTAAGTTTACATGCTGGAACAAATTTAGAGAGTATTTAGACAACAATCTAAATTGCGGCATACCATTAAAATCCGAGAGTGACCTCAACGCTGCTGTTGAACTGCTAACCACATCTCTTCAACGATCTGCTCTAATTTCAACTCCCACGCCGAACAATAATTACAACATTGATTATCCAATACAAATAAAAGAAAAAGTGGCTATTAAAAGAGGACTTCGGAAACAATGGCAACTCACAAGATCACCGAAGGACAAGTCAAAATTAAACAAAGCTTGCAAAGAGCTCAAAACCTGTCTTCGAGAACACAACAATAAGATCTTTGAAACCAAACTGAAAAATCTATCAGCTACTTCAGACACAAACTGCTCACTCTGGAAAGTCACCAAAAATTTTAAACAACCAATTATTCCTGTTCCAGCTATTAAAGAAGGAAACAACACATGGGTCAAAAATGAACAGGATAAAGTCAACTCGTTTGCCAACTTTTTCGAACAAATTTTTCACCCTCTGCCACAGCAATGCAGTACCCAAGAAGAAGAGTTTATTCACAATAATCTAAAAGATTCTTCAACATACGGCGACCATTCAGACACTCGTTTTTCTCTTTCTGAAGTAGCACTTGAAATAACGAAGTCAAAATCAGGCAAAGCCCCTGGGCATGATCAAATCACGATACATATGCTGAAGCAACTCCCACAAAAAGCCTTGATTTCTAACCATTCTGTTCAACTCCATTATCAGACTAAAAGTATTTCTGTGTTCCTGGAAAATTGCAAAAATAATTTTAATACCAAAACCTGGCAAAGATCCCACTCTGATGGAATCCTACAGGCCAATTAGCTTACTACCCATCTTGTCTAAAATTTTTGAAAAATTACTGCTTAAGAAGATCCATGCAATTTTGAGTGACAAGAACACCATTCCGCAATATCAATTCGGCTTTAGGAAATTCCACTCAACAATCGAACAAACTCACAGAGTAGTCCAGGAAATCAACTCATCTTTACAAGAAAAAAAATATTGCTCAGCCACATTTCTAGATGTCTCACAGGCTTTTGATAAGGTGTGGCACACCGGTCTCCTCTACAAGATAAAAACAAATCTTCCAGCTAATTTATACCGACTACTTCAATCATACCTGGCAAACCGACAGTTTTTTATTAATATATCACATTGCAACTCTCCTCTGAAGCAAATAAACTCAGGAGTACCACAGGGAAGCGTTTTGGGTCCTACATTATTTTTATTATTTACCTCAGACATGCCAACCACAGCTGACACCAACATCGCCACTTTTGCAGATGATATCTGCATTCTATCGAAACACGAATGCCCTACAGCTGCGTCTAACGCCCTGCAACAGCATTTAAATTTAGTAGAAATGTGGCACAAATTTTGGCGACTTGAAATTAACAATCGAAAATCATCACACATCACCTTCGCGTTAAGAATGGAAACATGTCCGCCCGTCTCTATCAATGGGGTTCAACTACCTCAGGTTGAACATGTAAAATACCTGGGGTTTCACTTGGACAGAAGGCTTACGTGGAAAAATCATATAATGAAAAAACGTTTCCAGCTTGAAGAGAATTTCAAAAAACTTTACTGGCTGTTGGGTCCGAAGTCCAAACTATCCACCTACAACAAGCTTCTTGTATACAAAGTCGTCTTAAAACCAATCTGGACTTACGGCATTTCACTCTGGGGTAGTGCCAGTCGATCTAATATAAACATCTTACAGAGAGCTCAAAACAAGATCCTTAAAAAAATACTGGAGGCTCCCAGGTATGTACCTAATTGGCTTGTTCATCAGGACTGCAACATACAAACAATAGCGGAAGAAATTAGCAGATTTGCTGCGAAATATAAGACAAGATTGGGGAACCATCCAAATGAACTAGCAAAGGACCTATTTTCTGCGAACACTGTCAAGAGACTAAGAAGATTTAGATCCACTAGACTTAGCATAGTTATATATTTAGTATAGTGCTTGTAATTATTCTCACATATTTATATTTATTATCTGCTTGCAACCTTTGTCACATATTTATATTTATTATACTAATTCGAAATACTACCAATGGGTAGTATTTTAAAAACTTATTTAATAACTAATCACAGCAATTACTGAATGCCTTCTCAGGCAGTTGTAATTTAGATGGAAATAAAAAAAAAGGTTGCGGTTATATAAAAATGTTACCTAGTTATCTAACGTCAACCTCACCGTCCCTAAGAAATTTTATTACCTGGAGATAACTATTTCCTACTCTGTTAGTTAACTTGTTATATAACATTGTTAAGTTGCGGTAACATACGGTAATGTACCTATACGATATGAATCAGCACTTTTTGAAATGCTTTTAATTTATGCATAAATAATTGATTTTTCTTTAAAAAAAAAAGATTTACTCATATTTCATTGTATTTATCTTTTTTTTTAACATTATCCAACAGCATTCAGAACATATCGTTGTTCTATGGCTGTTTGGTTCAATATTAACTCAAGTAGTGTTGCACTTGAGTATAAAAGTTGGCATGGTAGATAACCCTCCAATGAGGATTACTAGTCTTTTAGAGAAGATCTACTGGTTGTTTCTTCTTGAGTCTTCTGGGTTGAGAGTCCAACAGCAGCGATTGTATGATAGAAATTACGTGGTTATGAAGCCGGGCAAAGTTGGATATGCTTCTTTTGCTGATCACTTCTTGTACTGTTTCCATATGGAGGTCATTATGCAGGATTTCGTTAGATACATACCAAGGCGCGCTTGTGATAAGTCTTAAAATTTTAGATTGTTGTCTCTGTAAGGCCTTGATTCTGGTTTTGCTGCCGCATCCCCAGAGCTCGACTCCATAGGTCCATATAGGTTTAATGGAAGATTTGTAAATAAGAACTTTGTTGTACAGTGATAGCTTGGAGTGATGTTCTATTAACCAATACAGTGACCTGACTTTGCTTCGTAGCTGTTTTATTTTTTGGTTTATATGTTGTATCCAGTTTAGTTTATGGTCCAAATGAATACCGAGATATTTGATGTTGGAGACCTCTGGTATAGCCTTGTTATTCATGCTGACAGGAGGGCCTTTACCCTTTTTCAGCGTGAAGGTTTATGGCACGACTTGCTTTCATTAATTTTTACTCTCCATTTTTTGGACCAAAGTTCAATTGAGTGTAGATGCTCTTGGAGTATCTTGCTGGCTACTATAGGATTAGAGTCGGTAGCCATTATAACAGTGTCGTCAGCAAAAGTTCCTGTAAGGGTGTCGTTTGCAATTAGGAATATCATGGGTATAAATGATATACAAAATAGGCCCCAGAACACTTCCCTGGGGACCCCGGCTTCAATTTTGCAAAATGTCGATACCTGTCTGCCTACTTTTGTACGAAAGTTCTGTCCGATAAATAGGATTTGAAGAATTCATAGTAATCAGGCATAATTTTGTTGATTTTGATATAGGAGACCCTGATGTCAGACTCTGTCGAACGCTTGGCTCACATCGAGAAGAGCTGCGGTGCAATATTCTCCTTTCTCAAACGATTGTAGATTTTGTCAACCACATGATGGCACTGCTGGATTGTTGAGTGCATTGGACGAAATCCAAACTGATGTGTAGGAAATATCTCATATTTATTCGTGATATCTGACAAAATCATTTTTTCAAATAGCTTGGTAATGGTGGACAAAAGACAAATGAATACCGAGATATTGATGTTGGAGACCTCTGGTATAGCCTTGTATTCATGCTGACAGGAGGGCCTTTACCCTTTTTCAGCGTGAAGGTTTATGGCACGACTTGCTTTCATTAATTTTTACTCTCCATTTTTTGGACCAAAGTTCAATTGAGTGTAGATGCTCTTGGAGTATCTTGCTGGCTACTATAGGATTAGAGTCGGTAGCCATTATAACAGTGTCGTCAGCAAAAGTTCCTGTAAGGGTGTCGTTGCAATTAGGAATATCATGGGTAAATGATATACAAAATAGGCCCCAGAACACTTCCCTGGGGGACCCCGGCTTCAATTTTGCAAAATGTCGATACCTGTCTGCCTACTTTTGTACGAAAAGTTCTGTCCGATAAATAGGATTTGAAGAATTCATAGTAATCAGGCATAATTTTGTTGATTTTGATTAGGAGACCCTGATGTCAGACTCTGTCGAACGCTTGGCTCACATCGAGAAGAGCTGCGGTGCAATATTCTCCTTTCTCAAACGATTTGTAGATTTTGTCAACACATGATGGCACTGCTGGATTGTTGAGTGCATTGGACGAAATCCAAACTGATGTGTAGGAAATATCTCATATTTATTCGTGATATCTGACAAAATCATTTTTCAAATAGCTTGGTAATGGTGGACAAAAGACTTATTGGTCTGTATGAATCTGGTAATTCAGGACTTTTGTCTGGTTTTATAATTAATATAATTTCCGATTGCTTAAGCAATGTAGGCCAGTACTTCAGTCTATAGATGGCGTTGATAATGTATGTTAGTAAAACGCGTCCTTTTCTTGGCAGTTCTTTCAGCATTTTAGGTGTTAGATCAATTCTTTCAGCATTTAGGTGTTAGATCAATGCCAGAGGATTTCCTATTTTGCAGCGCCCCGGTGTCAGAAAATCCTTGAGCTGGAGTGAATTTTGGAATACGTATTCTGCGCTACAATCGGTTGGAGTTCTGGCTATTACAACGGTATTTTGTCCATGGAAGGATTTGGCTGGAAAACTGTTTCCAAGTGATCCCGCAAAACACAAACTGCCTTTTCAGAATCGGTACGAGACCCAATGGGTTCATGGGAATATTGATTTTTAGTGGGCTGTTGATTGAGTGCTGTTTGTTATTGGTTTTTACGGCACGCTAGATTGAATTGTCTTTTCTATCGAGATTGGTGATGTATTGGTCAAAACACGAGTTATTGTGTTCAAGCAATTTTCTTCTCAACTTGTTATTCAGATTGTTAAGAACAGTTTTATCCTTTGGATCGTGAGATTTTTGCCACTTTGATTTTCGTTGTAATTACAAACATGTCACTATCATCATCAATTGAGTTCAATATGTTCATAGCCGACGCAATTGTTGTTCCAAGTGATGAACAGTTAGTGTTTTATATTTTGTCAGACGGTCGGGCCGGGGCGATCGCCTACGTGCGACGCCATTGTCCGTATGACTCAGTCACTCAGGTATACAATGATTTTGTTTTGATTGATGAGCACTGGTCGGTGTCCCGAACAGAACTGTATTTATTATTTAAAATTAATATTTTATAATAAACAATATAGCAACAATATTTTATACTAAACAGAACAGTAACAAGTATTTTATAATAAACAATAGCAACAAAATTTTGTACTAACAAAACAGTAACAAATATTTTATAAACAACAATAGCAACAAATATTTTGTACTAAACAAAACAGTAACAAATATTTATAACAAACAAAACAACAAATATTTTGTACTAAACAAAACAGTAACAAATATTTTATAACAAATAGCAACAAATATTTTGTACTAAACAAAACAGTAACAAATATTTTGTACTTTTGTAACAAAACAAACAAAAAGCAACAAATATTTTGTACTAAACAAAACAGTAACAAATATTTATAACAACAAATAGCAACAAATATTTTGTACTAAACAAAACAGTAACAAATAATTTATAACAAACAAAAAGCAACAAATATTTTGTACTAAACAAAACAGTAACAAATATTTTATAACAAACGAAAAGCAATAAATATTTTGAACTAAACAAGCAGTAATAAGTATTTTATAACAAACAAATAGCAACAAATATTGCTACTATTGTTTGTTATAAAATATTTGTTACTGTTCTGTTTAGTATAAAATATTTGTTGTTACTTTGTTTGTTATAAAATACTTATTATTTTTGTTTAGTTCAAAATATTTATTGCCATTTGTTTATTATAAAATATTATAAGTATTTTATAACAAACAAATAACAACAAATATTTTATACTAAACAAACAGTAACAAATATTTTATAACAAATAGCAACAAATATTTCGTACTAAACAAAACCGTAATAAATATTTTATAACAAACAAATAGCAACAAATATTTTGTACTAAACAAAACCGTAACAAATATTTTATAACAAACAAATAGCAACAAATATTTTGTACTAAACAAAACAGTAGCAAATATTTTATAACAAACAAATAGCAACAAATATTTGTACTAAACAAAACAGTAACAAATATTTTATAACAAACAAATAGCAACAAATATTTTGTACTAACACAACAGTAACAAATATTTTGTACTAAACACAACAGTGACTTATTTTATAATAAATATAGCAACAAATATTTTAAACAACAAAATTTATTTCACAAAAAAAAAATATAAAATAAAAAAGTTACAAATTATTCTTGATTTAAATTCGTTGGGTTTAGTTTTTTCACAGCTCTCTCGTGCCTCTGCCTGGCGTACCGCAGCCACTCACTGGTTATTTGTCAAATTCACTTTCTGGCAAGCTGTATTTTGCCACAAATACAACTTTAAACAATTAGATCATAAATACACTACATTTCTATATATATATATATATATATATATATATATATATATATATATATATATATATATATATAAGATGTTAACTGCATTTATTACCTTTGATTATGTCGATCATTTTGATGTTATACATAGGCAAGTTTTGCTTGCGACCTAGCCAAATATTTCATGGCTAGGTTATCCGCAAACATTCTGCTTAATGTGTTCCCAATATGATCTTTGGGATCACGCCCACCAATCCTGATAGCAAACTCGGTCTGCAATTAAAACCATGCTTTGATTAAATATAATTGCATTTTATTAAATAATTTCATATATTTTGTACCAGATCAATTTCAAACTCTTCTGATTTTTCTCCACCTAGGTTTTCTTCTAAGGCTTTGACTTCTTCCACAGTCCTCAAAGGAAAAAAATTCAAATATATTTGTTTTCTTTTTGAGAGAAGATGCCTGTGTTGAAGCCTTGCCTAGGTCGCTGATTTTCTCCTCTATAATGATCACCTCTTTTAAGATATGATCAACAGAGGCTAAAAAAAAATAAAAATTAGAATATGTATATTATATTGAATATTATGATAACTTACCTTGAAGAGTGGAAAAGGCATTCATCATAAAAGAGATTATTTCTGTAATAAAATTGTTATAATTACAATCAACATATTTAATTTACTAACATGAGAACAAATTTAAGTATTAAATTACCTTCGGGAGCACCAAAAAGCTCCTGAATTTGTGCTGCTCCCACAAACATTTTCTTCTCCCTATTGCTTTGAGGAACTATGATAAAAATAATTACTATTAAATTTGAAAAATATTTATTCTTTATAACATCTAAAATCATTATCATTACTTGTGATTGGCCGAGTCTCTCCAGTTATTCTGGTGTCTACTCCACCTACAGAAAATTTTGGAACAGAGCTCCTTTCTGTAATAAAATTGTTATTACGATCAACATACTTAATATACAACAAGAGTACAAGCTTAAGTATTAAATTACCTTTGACAGAAACCACATCTTCCTCAGCTATTTCTGCATTTAGGAACGCCTCCCGCTTCCTATTGCTTAGAGGAGCTATAATAAAAACAATTACCATCAAATTTAGAAATTATTTATAGTTAATAAAGGCTAAAATCATTATTACTTGTTATTGACCTATCTCTTCAGATTCGTCTCTCAGTCTCTTTTCTGCTCTTCCCTTCGGTGCTGCAATAAAAGCAATAAACATTTAATTTGCAAGATGTACAAAGTAAATAAGTATAATGTAATACAATCATTACTTGTCAAAGCTTCGATTATTGCTTCGAGAGCAAGCACTGAGTCACTAGTCTTCTTTCTGACCCCTCCCAAGCTGCTCCTCTGTAGATGAGTAATCTGAGTCACCTGCACGTTTGCGAGCTGACTCATAGGTGTCTAAAATCATAAAACAAATAATGTACATGAAATTAGATTACCTAAACTCTAAATAAATAATATTCGCACCCAATAAACGTTATGGGGGTTTTAATACAAGTGGAGTAATCCGGCTCCACGCGCCTTATAATCAATCGTGTCGGATTTCTGCATGTTTTGGCCACCAGCACTTTGACCACGAACCATCGTCACCTAAAATAACCAATTACTTGGTATTTCAGCGTGACCAGATTCGTCACAACAACAGCAAATTGTTTTGTTCTACAAATAAAGCAATATAAGCAAATAAAGCAATATAAGCACAATATCGTTGAATCACGAAATATATTATTAACTTACCCCAAGAGATCCATAGCGTTAATGTTAAAATTCAACAATTCACTATCACAAACCTATAAATAACAAGAAAACTCACTAACACTAACCTTAATAAGAACACTTTCGACGCTACAGGAAGAATAGAATGAGGCTTTATTTACATTGCTTAAAGCACGTGTTGTTTTGACATGAACTTGTCTATGATGGCACAGACTCACCAACCATAGATATACAAAATATTATCATGATACCAAACATATGCTTATTTATCTATGCTACCAACATTAAATAAATTATAATTGAGGACGGCGCCTTGAACTAATCAAACAAATAAAAAATTTACTTTGAGGGTTTATTCACAATATTAAATTAATATCGTGTGAAATATTTTATGAAGCGAGAAGATAATAATGGAGTTAAATATAAAAAGACGTAAGCAAATGAAAGATTTGACACCGCGAAGAATACGCCAGATTGTTGCTCAAACAAAAAAACATTATTTGAATAGTATAAAATCAATCGGAATGAAAGTGTATCATCTGAACAAGAAGTAAATAGTAATATTTATAATGAAAATGTTTGTTATAGTACCTTTTCAAATCTATTAGACACCAATTTCGAGAAACAAAATTTTGAAGATCATGCCACTTCAGAAAATGTATTTTGTCAAGATAATGATAATACTACCCTAAGGGAAGATATACGCCTGATTTCTCTCTGGATGTGCGGATCTAGAGATATTCGCTTTACGGACGAGCAAAAAGGTTCAGTTTAGACATTAGAATACTATTTTATCCAGAGGCATGTCTCAACTGGAATAGCTTGGCAGGGGACTTGTTAAAACTTTTTGTTATTAGTTATTAACTTCCCGTAGGGTAAGTTATTGTAATGGGCCGAAAATCGGAATTGAAAATTTTTACATTTCTCGACGTTTTGAAGGTTTCTGAACGTTTTGGCATACTTCAGAAAAAATGGATGTGTGTGTGTGTGTGTGTGTGTATGTATGTGGATACAAATTTTCGTCCACGTTTTCGGGCGTACGGATCAACCGATTTGAATGGTTTAAAAAACATTCGATCCTATTGATAGGGAAAAGAGCTGATTAGTTTTTGGCGAAGGCAGGTCCAGCCGTTTCGGAGATACGGAGCAAAGAGTGCAGAAAATAGAAATCGAGTTTTTGAGTGAACGGAGCATCCGATTTGAATGATCTAAAAAACATTCAATTAGTAATGATTGGGAGAAGGAGTTATTAGTTTTTCGCAAAGGCAGGCCCAGCCATTTCGGAGATACAGAGCTAAATGTACAAAAAATGGCAGTTTTTGAGAGAACTAAGCGTCCGATTCAATTGATTCAAAGAACTTTCTGCTTGTCTTAACAAAATAATTGATTTTGGAAAAAAAAATTTTGTTTCCTTTTTTTTTTTTTTTTTTTTTTTTTTTTTTTTTTTATATCGAAAATATTTCAGATTTCATTTTTAATTCTGACTATAGTTCTAATATACTTTACAAATAATTTCAACTCTGCAATACAGTTTATATAATTCTTATAAATATTGACAATGTTACAATATTTAGAATAATCTATTTGAAAACATTCAGTATTCCACGAACATTTCGTTACGGTACGGGAAGTTCCAGCAATTTGCCTTAAGGCACGATGCCATAATTGCCTCAAGACAGAATTCCACTTACAGCTAGTTCTGATTTATATGGTTCAGATGGATTAACATTCAATATTTATAATATAATCCATTTAGCTGATAAAATCAAGAATTTTGATTGTTCATTAGACAAATTTAGTTGTTTTCCATTTGAAAATTATTTCAGAAGTGTGAAAAATAATATTCAAGATTCCCCCAAGCCCTTGCAACAATTAGTAAACAGAATGTGGGAAGAAAAAACTATTAAAAGCAGAAGTGAAAGCAAATTAAAAGTTTTCCAGTAATACACCGGACAAAAACATAAAAAAATAGAAAAAATTGCCATTCAAAAATTTTTCTTTAAGTAATATAGCTTCAAATAAATGTTGTTTAACAACTGAGAATAAAATAGTTTTAATAAATAAAATTTGTGATGTTGATAAAATATTGTGTTCGGAAGCGACAATGACAAAATCATTATTTTCAAAACCATTTGACTCGAAACTATTTAATATTCATGTTTTTCACCCAAAAATTATGAGAGAAGTGACAATATCTGTGAAGAAAATAAAACAAAAATGTGTAACACTGCCTTATACAACTAAATCTAATTATGTGGCTATTCCTTTTCTGCACAACTAATTTGTATTTTTGTAACTATAATGAACCTGTATATTCTTGTAATAACTTCTGGCAGTAAACAATATTTGGTGAGCAATAAATTATTAATATATTTTATAAGTCACCACTTCAAAGATACTTATAAGCAGTATTTAGCAAACTGTTCTACACTGATGAGAACGTCTGCTAATTATAATTATAATGTTTTACTGTTTTCAAAATTATGAAAATTTAATCCTCTATTATAAATTGTTCTACAGTATGAACAGTTTTATGTTGGTTTAATGATTGCGAAGCTGCGAATGTTTTATTGCATGTGGCTCATCAATGATTGCTTTCTCTCGTGTGGATTAATTCATGGCGTTTTAAATTTTGTTTTAAACTAAATGCTTTATTGCATATCTTGCATTTATGTGGTCGTTCTCCAGTATGAATCATTAGATGTCGGTTTAATATTTGTTTTGCTATAAAAGTTTTTTTTACATATTCCGCATTTGTAAGGACGTTCTCCTGTATGAATCCTTTTATGCCGAATTAATTCACGATTTGTTATAAATGCTTTATTACATATTTCACATTTGTAATGACGTTCTCCCGCATGACATTTTTTATGTTGACTTAAAAAATATTTCTTATATCTTATAGCTTTATGTAAATATAATTGTAAATAAACAAATGTTAATGAAAGTAAATATATACAATTTTTGTATACTTTTTGATATTTATTAAATTAGCTTTATGTAAATTAATTGTAAATAAACAAATGTTAATGAAAGTAAATATATACAATTTTTGTAGACTTTTTGATATTTTGATTAACAAAAAGTTGTTAATGTTTTGAAATAAATGTTTTACAGGTTTAAAAAAGTATTAAATCTTTCAAACTTTTTCAAAAATTCTCAAACCACCCGTAGATTTCAAATTGTTAAAACTGTTTTGCCTTAATAGAAGTTGCATTATCTTCCCGGCATGTATAAATAATCAACTTTAGTAAGACATCATATATTATAATTGGCGACTGATATAAAAGTAATAATTAAGTGATTTGCTGTTGGAAATTTTTTGGAAAAGCAGGTCCAGCGGTTATAGAGATCTAGTAAAAAAATGGCATTAGGCAGTCGTAAATGATCATTAGACTTATGCACATCCAATTATCAGATATTTTATGGAGATTTTAATAATATATATATATCAATTTTGTTTACGTTTCTATGGGTTCTGTAACATCGTTTGTCCGTTGGACGGCGTTCGAGAATTTTTTTTAAATTTTTCTCGAAGTTTAAAATTTTTTGGAATTAAAAAAAAAACGTTTCTTTTAAATATATTGAGAATTTGGAAATTTTTGGTCATATTCGACTTTTGTAAGATTTTTTTTTAATTTTTCAAAATTTAGTTTTTTTTTTGAAAATGATGAAAAATTTCGGAAATTTGAATTTTTTTGAAAATTTTGATTTTTTTTTTAATTTTTAAAATTTAAATATAATAATCTGTTCGCCTCGCGATCGAGTACGAACCAAATGATTTTTTAATCATACAAATCGACTATTTCATACTGTCGAATCGAAACAATCGAATGCTTTTTTTGCACATCATCTACTTAGACAAAATGTTTTTTGAATTAATCTAATCGGATAATCCGTTCTCTCAAAAACTGCATAACCGTTTTTACACCCTTTACGCTCCATACCTCCGAAACGGCAAAATTGCCTTTTGCAAAAACGCCTCGCGATCGAGTACGAACCAAATGATTTTTTAATCATACAAATCGGTTATTTCATACTGTCAAAAATGTCGAGGACATTTGCTTGGATCATATAAAAAAACTTAAAATTAAAAGTCTTGGTACGGAACCCAAAAAAAATTATACAAAATGGGTACACATTATTAAAATATCTATAAAATATGTGATAATATACATATGTCTAATAAACATTTTTGACCGCCAAATGACATTTTTTTAACTTGTTTTTATTGAGAGTCCAAAACCCCTAGACCCGCTTTCTCAAAAGTTTTACCGGTTGTTCATTTTGTCAATACAAGTAAAATGTTTTTTGAATTATTAAAATCGGACGCTCCGTTCTCTTAAAAACTTAGTTACCGTTTTTAACACTTTTTGCCCCGTATCTTCGGAACGGTTAGACCTGCTTTCGCGAAAAACTAATCAGCACGTCTCCCCATCAATACGAATCGAATGTTTTTTGAATTATTCAAATCGGTTGATCGGCGTTTCCGAAATCGTCGATGAAAAATTGTATCCACACACACACACACATAAATCCATTTTTTCTAAGGTATGCCAAAATATTCAGAAACCTTTGAAACGTAAAGATATATAAAAATTTTCATTTTCGATTTTTTGCGATTACTATATATAAAGTTGTGGAAAATATTTTCTAACAAAACATTGCACATTTATTACATTATGTAACAAATGTATATAACTTTGTAACTTTAGATTACATTACGCCTACATTACACTTATTTTTAGTTAACATTTGTTATATAACTTTGTAATTTCAGAATACATTGCGCGTGCATTACATTTAGTTAACATTTGTTATATAACTCTGTAACATAAAAAGTTATATTGCGGCAACAAGTAGTGTTGACTGGATACCCTGTAAACAATTTTATATTGCCGTTAGGTTGCGGTTATATAAAAATGTCACCTAGTTATATAACGTCAACATCATCGTCCGTAAGAAATTTTATTACCTGAAGGTAACTATTCCTACCCTGTTAGTTAACTTGTTATATAACATTGTTAAGTTGCGGTAACATACGGTAATGTACCTATGCGATATGAATCAGCACTTTTTGCAATGCTTTTAATTTATGCGTAAATAATTGATTTTTCTCTAAAAAAAAGATTTACTTATATTTTATTGTATTTATTATTTAAAATTAATATTTTACAATAAACAAAGTAGCAACTAAAATATTTGTTGCTATTGTTTGTTATAAATTACTTGTTACTGTTTTGTTTTGTTCAAAATATTTGTTGCTATTTGTTTATTATAAAATATTATAAGTATTTTATAACAAACAAATAGCAACAAATATTTTGTTCTAAACAAAACAGTAACAAATAATTTATAACAAACAAATAGCAACAAATATTTTGTACTAAACACAACAGTAACAAATATTTTGTACTAAACACAACAGGGACTTATTTTATAATAAATATAGCAACAAATATTTTAAACAACAAAATTTATTTCACAAAAAATAAAAAAAAATTAAATTTTTTTAAATTTTTCTCAAAATTTTTTGGAATTAAAAAAAAAACGTTTTTTTTTTAAATATATTGAGAATTTGGAAATTTTTGGTCATATTCGATTTTTTTTTAATTTTCGAAATATCTTAAACTTTTGTAAGAATTTTTTTTTTAATTTTTCAAAATTTAGTTTTTTTTTTGAAAATGATGAAAAATTTCGGAAATTTGAATTTTTTTGAAAATTTTGATTTTTTTTTTTAATTTTTAAAATTTAAATATAATAATCCGTTCGCCTCGCGATCGAGTACGAACCAAATGATTTTTTAATCATACAAATCGACTATTTCATACTGTCGAATCGAAACAATCGAATGCTTTTTTTGCACAGCATCTACTTAGACAAAATGTTTTTTGAATTAATCTAATCGGATAATCCGTTCTCTCAAAAACTGCATAACCGTTTTTACACCCTTTACGCTCCATACCTCCGAAACGGCAAAATTGCCTTTTGCAAAAACGCCTCGCGATCGAGTACGAACCAAATGATTTTTTAATCATACAAATCGGTTATTCCATACTGTCAAAAATGTCGAGGACATTTGCTTGGACCATATAAAAAAACTTAAAATTAATAGTCTTGGTACGGAACCCAAAAAAAATTATACAAAATGGGTACACATTATTAAAATATCTATAAAATATCTGATAATATACATATGTCTAATAAACATTTTTGACCGCCAAATGACATTTTTTTAACTTGTTTTTATTGAGAGTCCAAAACCCCTAGACCTGCTTTCCCAAAAGTTTTACCAGTTGTTCATTTTGTCAATACAAGTAAAATGTTTTTTGAATTATTAAAATTGGACGCTCCGTTCTCTTAAAAACTTAGTTACCGTTTTTAACACTTTTTGCTCCGTATCTTCGGAACGGTTAGACCTGCTGTCGCGAAAAACTAATCAGCACGTCTCCCCATCAATACGGATCGAATGTTTTTTGAATTATTCAAATCGGTTGATCGGCGTTTCGGAAATCGTCGATGAAAAATTGTATCCACACACACACACACATAAATCCATTTTTTCTAAGGTATGCCAAAATATTCAGAAACCTTTGAAACGTAAAGATATATAAAAATTTTCATTTTCGATTTTTTGCGATTACTGTATATAAAGTTGTGGAAAATATTTTCTAACAAAACATTGCACATTTATTACATTATGTAACAAATGTATATAACTTTGTAACTTTAGATTACATTACGCCTACATTACACTTATTTTTAGTTAACATTTGTTATATAACTTTGTAATTTCAGAATACATTGCGCGTGCATTACATTTAGTTAACATTTGTTATATAACTTTGTAACATAAAAAGTTATATTGCGGCAACAAGTAGTGTTGACTGGGTACCCTGTAAACAATTTTATATTGCCGTTAGGTTGCGGTTATATAAAAATGTCACCTAGTTATATAACGTCAACATCATCGTCCGTAAGAAATTTTATTACCTGAAGGTAACTATTTCTACCCTGTTAGTTAACTTGTTATATAACATTGTTAAGTTGCGGTAACATACGGTAATGTACCTATGCGATATGAATCAGCACTTTTTGCAATGCTTTTAATTTATGCGTAAATAATTGATTTTTCTCTAAAAAAAAGATTTACTTATATTTTATTGTATTTATTATTTAAAATTAATATTTTACAATAAACAAAGTAGCAACTAAAATATTTGTTGCTATTGTTTGTTATAAAATACTTGTTACTGTTTTGTTTTGTTCAAAATATTTGTTGCTATTTGTTTATTATAAAATATTATAAGTATTTTATAACAAACAAATAGCAACAAATATTTTGTTCTAAACAAAACAGTAACAAATAATTTATAACTATAAATTATCATTGCTGAGATCATCGAAAATCGGATTAAAAGCTTTTAAAACATCATGAGGTGAGGCAGAATAATCTTGAGTATAAGTATCGAGTTTTCCACTTGCGTCAACGCGCTGGTAAGAGTCCAATAACTCAAAAAGTAATCATCGGATCAACTTGAAATTTTCAGAGAGCATTTTCGAAATATTACACTTAATGAAAATGCAAAAAAATAAAAATCGATTTTTCAAAAATTCCAAGTATCTCTAACCCCTTAAACAAAATGTTTTTTGAATTAATCTAATCGGATAATCCGTTCTCTCAGAAACTGCATAACCGTTTTGACTCCATACCTCCGAAACGGCAAAACTGCCTTTAGGAAAAACGCCTCGCGATCGAGTACGAACCAAATCATTTTTTAATCATACAAATCGGTTATTCCATACTGTCGAAAATGTCGAGGACATTTGCTTGGACCATATGAAAAGACTTAAAATTAAAAGTCTTGGTACGGAACCCAAAAAAAATTATACAAAATGGGTACACATTATTAAAATGTCTATAAAATATCTGATAATATACATATGTCCAATAAACATTTTTGACCGCCAAATGACATTTTTTTAACTTGTTTTTATTGAGAGTCCATAACCGCTAGACCTGCCTTCCCAAAAATTTTACCAGTTGTTCATTTTGTCAATACAAGTAAAATGTTTTTTGAATTATTCAAATCGGTTAATCGGCGTTTCCGAAATCGTCGATGAAAAATTGTATCCACACACACACACGCACACACACACACATACATCCATTTTTTCTAAGGTATGCCAAAATATTCAGAAACCTTTGAAACGTAAAGATATATAAAAATTTTCATTTTCGATTTTTTGCGATTACTATAACTTGTGGAAAATATTTTCTAACAAAACATTGCACATTTATTACAATAGGTAACAAATGTATATAACTTTGTAACTTCCGATATACATTACACTAAGTTAACATTTGTTATATAACTTTGTAATTTCAGAATACTTTGCGCGTACATTACATTTAGTTAACATTTGTTATATAACTTTGTAATTTCAAAATACACTGCGCGTACATTACATTTAGTTAACATTTGTTATATAACTTTGTAACATAAAAAGTTATATTGCGGCAACAAGTAGTGTTTACTGGGTATATATATATATATATATATATATATATATATATATATATATATATACAGTGGCGTCGGAACCGTGTGGGCTTGGGTGTACTTTAAAATATAAGATTTTTCTTATAACATTACATTTTTCATACAAAATTTGGGATAGTTTTTTTTTTTTTTTATTTTATTAATGGCATTTGACCGTGTGGTCATTTAGCCTCTTATTACAAAATGATATTTTACAAATTTATAACTTTCAGAGAAATATACATATTTTACAAATTGTTTACAACATAAGATTGTGATTTAATTCATAAAACCTTAATAACTAATACTTAATAACTATAATTTAATGTTACATTTTTGTAAAAAATTAACAAAAATTTTATATATATTTTCATCATTAGAGGAAAAGGCTATTGTGGTGTTAATAGGAAAAATGAAATTATATTTATACAGTTCTTGTAGTAGGGATGTTCTTTGACTAGCATAGAGTTTGCACTTCCAGAAGATGTGGTCAAGATTGTGTATTTCCAAACCGCACGAACAGAAGGGATCTTCTGCCATACCTATTCTAAAAAGATGAGATTTGCAAAATGTGTGTGCAGATCTAATACGATTGATGATGGTGATTTCGTTTCTGTTAAACCTGGATTTGGCAAACCATGTACTGAAAGACACTTTTGGTTTGCAAAATTTAAATAAGGTTCCTTTTCTGTCTTCCATATCATATTCATTTTGCCATAACCTTAATCCTTGTTTCCTTACCCAGCTTTTAAGATCAGTCGCAGGAGCCTTTCTTGAAGGAAAATCTGATAAACAGGCTTCTTTTGCAAGTCCATCCACATATTCGTTTCCACGAATGTTGGAATGCCCTTTTATCCATATTAATTTGAACTCATATTTATTTGCTAAGATGCTTTCTATTTTGTGGATAGTGTCAAATATTAAAAAATTGCAATTTTGTTTAGGATGGTTTAGAGCCAGAAGTGCAGATTTACTGTCAGTTAGGATTATGGTTTTTGAAGTCTTTTCTTGTATAACGAAGTCTAAGGCAGCATTAATACCTGTAAGTTCTGCCGAAAAGACTGAGGCAAAACCCGGTAAATTGAATTGTAAATGTTTATCTCTATTAGGCACATACACAGCACATCCAACTTTGTTTTCAAACTTGGAACCGTCAGTGTAGATAACCGTAAAATCTTTCCATTCCGTATCTAACCAATTGTCAAACTCCCAGTTTATTATATTTTTGTTAGAATAATGTGTCGTATAATTGAAATCATTCAACCCTATATATTTCTTGGGAAATGAGTATTTCCAAGAATGACTATGATACGGAAGTTTGTCATTTGTAATTATTAGATCTTCTAAAGGTTTCAAATTATAAAAACCAGTTATTAACGGAGGTGTAGGTCTGTTTCTCCAATAGTTTGCTCTAAAATGCAGAACAGCTAAATCTTCCAATTGCTTCGGGATTCGAGCTGAATCCGAGTTGAGTTTTTTAATTAAAAATCTATTGGTTAATATTTGTTTCCTAATATTCAATGGAGCTTCCCCGGCTTCCGCTAAAACGGCAATGCGAGGAGTTGACCTTATAGTTCCCAAACACAATCTTAAAGCCGAGAGTTGAGCCTTATCTAACATTCCTTGTATATTAGTTGAGATTCCTCCGTAAATGATGTATCCGTAATCAATATGAGATCTAATTATGGATTTGTAGATAGCCAAACATGAACTTGGGTGGGCTCCCCAGTCAGTTCCAACCAATCTTCTAATGATGTTCTTACCTACTTCACATTTTTTGACCACCTCTTCTACGTGCGCCCGGAAGGTCATCTTTTTATCAAAGATAACCCCTAAACTTTTCAGACTATCGTATATCTTACAGTTCCAATTTCCCATATTGATTTCTTGAGGGTAAAGGAATTTTCTGTGCCTAGTGAACAGGATGCCCTTTGTTTTGATCAAGGAAAGGTTTAGGTGGTTGGACCTCATCCATTTTGAGACACCTGTGATCGACCGCTTCATTTTGTGAATGCATTCCTCAAGCGAGTTGCAAGAAATATACAAAAATAAATCATCAGCATACTGTAGTTTCCTAACATCGTCTTGGGTTCCTGCAGAAAAATCCGACATGTAAATATTAAATAATAATGGACTCAAAATCGATCCTTGTGGTAAGCCTGTTAGAGCTACTCTGGGACCTATTAATTTATTTTTGTATTTTACATATAGCAACCTATTCGTTAGTAAAAGAATTATCACTTTTATAATATTATGGGGAATATTCAACTTCTTAAGTCTGTTAAGTAAAATGCTATGATCAACATTATCGTAAGCTTTGTGTATGTCCGTCGCTAACAGTAGCAGGTATCTATTATTTGAATTGGATATATGAATGTCATTGGATAAGGTACTTAAGAGGTCATTTGTGCCTTGACCTCTTCTAAAGCCAAATTGGTTATGATTGAAAAGAGACTTATTTTCTAAATACCACTCCAGTCTATTCTTGACGATGGCTTCAAATGTCTTGTTCAAGCATGATAATAAAGGATTCTATCGACAATGGATCTTTATTCGGTTTCAAGATGGGAATAATTATAATTTTTTTCCAATCCTCTGGAATCCAGCATGTAGAAAGAATTGAATTAAATACTTCTATGATTAAACATTTTAATGCTATGGGGCTCTTCTTTAGCATAATGTAAGAGATATTATCCATACCTGGCACGCTGTCTTTTTTATTTTTCAATATATTATCTAATTCGTAAAGTCTGATGGGAGAATTTAAGTCAACGGGACCTTTTTCGCGATTATTTGCAAAATTCAGATTGATTTCATTGGAGACAAAGTCTGGAACGAACATTTTTAGCATGTCTTCGAAGAATGAGCTACAGACGGGATGCTTAGATGAGTTTCTATTATTTTTGTTGTTAAAAATTTTAACTATATTCCAAAGCTTTGATGTATTAATATTACTATTGAGTGAGTTTGTAAAATCCATCCACTTTTTTCTCTTTTTGGATTTGAGAATTTTCTTTGTAATAGCATTTATTTTTTGATACTCAATAAAATTGTTATAAGAAAACTCGTCTATCATCTTTTTGTACGCTATTTTTCTTTGCCTGATCTGATTTTCACATTCTTCGTCCCACCAGATAGCGGGTTTAAATTGTTTAATTGCCACTGTTTTACGTTCCTTGAAGTGTTTACCAGCTGCTTCGTTTATAGTCTCGATAATGGCATCATATTTAGACTTATGATCCTCATGGAGTACCACTTTTTTCAACTTATCTTCTATTTCCCATGCGTAATTATTCCAATTGGCCTCTTTAGTATTCCATTTTCTAGAGGGATATATATAGTCTTTTCCATTAAAATTGGTCTTTAACGTAATGTTAATCGGCAAATGGTCAGATCCTAAGCTGCCCGCATAAATGTCCCACTGGATTTTGTCATATAAATTATTAGAGCAAAAAGTGAGATCTATTGGCGTTCCTTTCCTACTTGCCGTGCTGATAGTGGTTGGTCTTCCATCATTCATTATGGTGAGGTTTAGGTCTTCAATAATGTTGTATAGAATCTCGCCTCCTCTGTCAATGGAGTTACTGCCCCAAGCTAAATTTTTGCAGTTAAAATCCCCTATTATGAGTATAGGAATGGAGATAGTTTCAATTAAATCCTTAATATTCTTGAAATATTCCTTAGAGTTCGGCGCACAATAGATTGAAATAATACATACCGGGTTTTCTAATTTTAAAATCACTGCACACATTTGGATAAGATGGCACTGAAATGGGTGGTTAATTTTCTCGCATAATATGTTGTCTTTGACTAGAATGGCAGTACCGCCATAACCGTCAACTCTGTCTTCTCGGAAAATCCGATAACCTTTGACAAAATATTTGTGACCTTCTTTAAGCCAGGTTTCGGACAGGCCTGCCACATGAATTTTATGCGACCACATATAATGTTCTATACTACTCTTGTTTGCTAACATTGATCTACAGTTATATTGTAAAATGTTTATTTGTTTCATAATGAAAGGAGTACTGATTGATTTATTTTTCTGAACTCACAGGTAAATCCTTATTAGATTTTTTCTTTTTTAAACTTGCAGGATCTATTTTGTGTTTAATTTTTACCATTTTGAGAAAAACATCACTTAACAAATTTTTTAATACGGGATCATTTGGATTATAGACGTCCTTTAGCAGCCTAATGAAGTGATATAGGCCACCTGATGTGTTAGGATCTTCATTTTTCCTATTGGATTTTACTTCATTTTCAGAATCAGAATCTGATTTATTTTTTACTCTTTTTCTAGGGTTTATAAAGTTTCCCTTGTCAGCCATATTTTCTTTATAAACAGGTTTTATGCTATGTCCGATTACAGCCCCATTCTTTTCTCTCTTGGTTGAGGGTGGAACATGAATCCTTTTAGGTTTATTAAATGTCTGGAAGTTTGCAATATTACCTTGGTCTTCCTCCTCTTCCAGGTCTGATAGAACCATGAATTTATTGTTTATTAAAGCCCCACTCTGGTTAGAGTTCTTGATTTTCATTGGAGGGAAATCTTTATCTTTATTCAAGCTGCTAAGGTTGACTCTAACTGTTCTCGAGTATTTATCGTTATCAAAGATTTTTTTTGCTTCGTAGAAAGATAAATTCTGTGTTGCCATTAATTCATTAATATTTTTATATCTTTTATATATTCTGCAATCTTTATTATAAGCCTCGTGGTTATCTTTGCACAGGCAGCATAGATAGTTGTTATCTTCTATACATACGTCTTTAATATGAGGACCTGCACATTTGGGACACGTTAGGTCGTTCCGGCATTTTTCCCGAACGTGGCCAAATCGCCAACATTTGTGGCATTGGGTAATTTTTTTAATAAATGGGCTGACTGGGCATTTAACAGAATGTATGCCTACCTTATCCGGCAGAGTTGAACCTCTGAAAGATAATTTCACGCATTGCGAGTTAATTCTGCGCCTGTTGATGTTTTTTGGTACAAAACACTTTACATCTATGATCGGAATAACTGATTCTATCTCTTCTAATATTTCTTCTGCAGTGAGATTAATGTCTACATCAAAGATTATACCTTCCCTAATAAATAGGTATTTAGGAATGTAAGCTTTCAATTTATTATCAGTAAAAAAACTATCGTCAAGAAGGCTATTTGCAGTTTTACCGTTTCTAAGAACTAGTTTGACTTTATTGTTACCAATCACGATAATCTCCAACAAATCTTCTTTTGGAATCGATCGTGATCTGTGTAGTAATTTTCCGAGAGCCATTGGGTGTAAACGTCCAATGTTTTTACTTAAAGATTCTACGTAAATGTAAAAAGGTCCAGTATCACACATATCAAAACGATTCGGTAGATGAATTTCATCAACGTTAATTCGATTAGAATTCTCATCACTAGGTACTTGCTCAGTCATTTCAATATTTTGTGCTTCATTGCTTTTGTCACACACATTAACCATATTAATCGAATCTTCAATTCGAATTGACTCTTCAATCACCGTTTCAGCACTATTAATTTGCATTGGAATATAATCACTTCTTATTATGCTCTCCTCATTATTTGAATTACGTAAATCTGTATTATTTTCATTTCCGACATAGTACACATTCATTGCATTTGCAACAGTCACGCCAATTTCCGAACATGTAGGAGGATTTTTATCGGGCGGACGGCCCTTTAATTGTCCGGTATCGGACTCCATGAAGACAATAAATTAATTAACACAGCAAAAATGCGGTTAATTTACTTAATAACCACTTATATTAACATAAAATACACAATGTTTATACGACACTGCGTGCCCCCGGCAAGGGGACACGTGTTTAACGGTATCTATTTGTACACAATGCAGACACTAACACAGGTTGCTGGACAGGTAGATAAAATATTAGTGCTTTTTGATATTTATGTAATGATTATTTATTCACCGATGTTAACAGCTCAACGTCTGAACGAATACTGTGTTGGGATAGTTGTGCGTGAGGGTTTTTAAAATTAAATCTAAGCTGGAGGTCATTTGTTAAGCCCCCAATACAACGTAATGCCTAAAAGAGTACAATCAGTTGCATGTATGGTAGAATCATCCAAGACCAAAGGGAGAAGCTACAATACGAGTACAACAATTTGGGTAAATTTCTCTTATGTTTGCCCAAAAGTTATCACTATTCCATTCTCCAGCAAACGAGTTTTGGTTTTTGATTACCAAATTTCTGGTAAATCCTAGTTAGATAATGGTACAAAAGTTTTTACTAGCCGACTGTAATCGATGGCGTTTATATAAAAAGGATATGTCCGTATTTGCGGAAACTATTTCTCATGTGTGTCTTGATTTAGTACTCACCAATAAATTGTTTAACAATTAGTTCCAAGTCTTTTCTTTTTAGATGGTCGCGTTATTTTACATTCGCCA
>NW_020536453.1:0-24953 GCF_003426905.1 Ctenocephalides felis | reverse complement strand
AAATAAATGCTATTACAAAGAAAATTCTCAAATCCAAAAGAGAAAAAGTGGATGGATTTTAACAAACTCACTCATAGTAATATTAATACATCCATGCTTTGGAATATAGTTAAAATTTTTAACAACAAAAATAATAGAAACTCATCTAAGCATCCCGTCTGTAGCTCATTCTTCGAAGACATGCTAAAAATGTTCGTTCCAGACTTTGTCTCCAATGAAATCAATCTGAATTTGCAAAAAATCGCGAAAAGGTCCCGTTGACTTAAATTCTCCCATCAGACTTTACGAATTAGATAATATATTGAAAATAAAAAAGACAGCGTGCCAGGTATGGATAATATCTCTTACATTATGCTAAAGAAGAGCCCCATAGCATTAAAATGTTTAATCATAGAAGTATTTAATTCAATTCTTTCTACATGCTGGATTCCAGAGGATTGGAAAAAAAATTATAATTATTCCCATCTTGAAACCGAATAAAGATCCATTGTCGATAGAATCCTTTATTATCATGCTTGAACAAGACATTTGAAGCCATCGTCAAGAATAGACTGGAGTGGTATTTAGAAAATAAGTCTCTTTTCAATCATAACCAATTTGGCTTTAGAAGAGGTCAAGGCACAAATGACCTCTTAAGTACCTTATCCAATGACATTCATATATCCAATTCAAATAATAGATACCTGCTACTGTTAGCGACGGACATACACAAAGCTTACGATAATGTTGATCATAGCATTTTACTTAACAGACTTAAGAAGTTGAATATTCCCCATAATATTATAAAAGTGATAATTCTTTTACTAACGAATAGGTTGCTATATGTAAAATACAAAAATAAATTAATAGGTCCCAGAGTAGCTCTAACAGGCTTACCACAAGGATCGATTTTGAGTCCATTATTATTTAATATTTACATGTCGGATTTTTCTGCAGGAACCCAAGACGATGTTAGGAAACTACAGTATGCTGATGATTTATTTTTGTATATTTCTTGCAACTCGCTTGAGGAATGCATTCACAAAATGAAGCGGTCGATCACAGGTGTCTCAAAATGGATGAGGTCCAACCACCTAAACCTTTCCTTGATCAAAACAAAGGGCATCCTGTTCACTAGGCACAGAAAATTCCTTTACCCTCAAGAAATCAATATGGGAAATTGGAACTGTAAGATATACGATAGTCTGAAAAGTTTAGGGGTTATCTTTGATAAAAAGATGACCTTCCGGGCGCACGTAGAAGAGGTGGTCAAAAAATGTGAAGTAGGTAAGAACATCATTAGAAGATTGGTTGGAACTGACTGGGGAGCCCACCCAAGTTCATGTTTGGCTATCTACAAATCCATAATTAGATCTCATATTGATTACGGATACATCATTTACGGAGGAATCTCAACTAATATACAAGGAATGTTAGATAAGGCTCAACTCTCGGCTTTAAGATTGTGTTTGGGAACTATAAGGTCAACTCCTCGCATTGCCGTTTTAGCGGAAGCCGGGGAAGCTCCATTGAATATTAGGAAACAAATATTAACCAATAGATTTTTAATTAAAAAACTCAACTCGGATTCAGCTCGAATCCCGAAGCAATTGGAAGATTTAGCTGTTCTGCATTTTAGAGCAAACTATTGGAGAAACAGACCTACACCTCCGTTAATAACTGGTTTTTATAATTTGAAACCTTTAGAAGATCTAATAATTACAAATGACAAACTTCCGTATCATAGTCATTCTTGGAAATACTCATTTCCCAAGAAATATATAGGGTTGAATGATTTCAATTATACGACACATTATTCTAACAAAAATATAATAAACTGGGAGTTTGACAATTGGTTAGATACGGAATGGAAAGATTTTACGGTTATCTACACTGACGGTTCCAAGTTTGAAAACAAAGTTGGATGTGCTGTGTATGTGCCTAATAGAGATAAACATTTACAATTCAATTTACCGGGTTTTGCCTCAGTCTTTTCGGCAGAACTTACAGGTATTAATGCTGCCTTAGACTTCGTTATACAAGAAAAGACTTCAAAAACCATAATCCTAACTGACAGTAAATCTGCACTTCTGGCTCTAAACCATCCTAAACAAAATTGCAATTTTTTAATATTTGACACTATCCACAAAATAGAAAGCATCTTAGCAAATAAATATGAGTTCAAATTAATATGGATAAAAGGGCATTCCAACATTCGTGGAAACGAATATGTGGATGGACTTGCAAAAGAAGCCTGTTTATCAGATTTTCCTTCAAGAAAGGCTCCTGCGACTGATCTTAAAAGCTGGGTAAGGAAACAAGGATTAAGGTTATGGCAAAATGAATATGATATGGAAGACAGAAAAGGAACCTTATTTAAATTTTGCAAACCAAAAGTGTCTTTCAGTACATGGTTTGCCAAATCCAGGTTTAACAGAAACGAAATCACCATCATCAATCGTATTAGATCTGCACACACATTTTGCAAATCTCATCTTTTTAGAATAGGTATGGCAGAAGATCCCTTCTGTTCGTGCGGTTTGGAAATACACAATCTTGACCACATCTTCTGGAAGTGCAAACTCTATGCTAGTCAAAGAACATCCCTACTACAAGAACTGTATAAATATAATTTCATTTTTCCTATTAACACCACAATAGCCTTTTCCTCTAATGATGAAAATATATATAAAATTTTTGTTAATTTTTTACAAAAATGTAACATTAAATTATAGTTATTAAGTATTAGTTATTAAGGTTTTATGAATTAAATCACAATCTTATGTTGTAAACAATTTGTAAAATATGTATATTTCTCTGAAAGTTATAAATTTGTAAAATATCATTTTGTAATAAGAGGCTAAATGACCACACGGTCAAATGCCATTAATAAAATAAAAAAAAAAAAAAACTATCCCAAATTTTGTATGAAAAATGTAATGTTATAAGAAAAATCTTATATTTTAAAGTACACCCAAGCCCACACGGTTCCGACGCCACTGTATATATATATATATATATATATATATATATATATATATATATATACCCAGTAAACACTACTTGTTGCCGCAATATAACTTTTTATGTTACAAAGTTATATAACAAATGTTAACTAAATGTAATGTACGCGCAGTGTATTTTGAAATTACAAAGTTATATAACAAATGTTAACTAAATGTAATGTACGCGCAAAGTATTCTGAAATTACAAAGTTATATAACAAATGTTAACTTAGTGTAATGTATATCGGAAGTTACAAAGTTATATACATTTGTTACCTATTGTAATAAATGTGCAATGTTTTGTTAGAAAATATTTTCCACAAGTTATAGTAATCGCAAAAAATCGAAAATGAAAATTTTTATATATCTTTACGTTTCAAAGGTTTCTGAATATTTTGGCATACCTTAGAAAAAATGGATGTATGTGTGTGTGTGTGCGTGTGTGTGTGTGGATACAATTTTTCATCGACGATTTCGGAAACGCCGATTAACCGATTTGAATAATTCAAAAAACATTTTACTTGTATTGACAAAATGAACAACTGGTAAAATTTTTGGGAAGGCAGGTCTAGCGGTTATGGACTCTCAATAAAAACAAGTTAAAAAAATGTCATTTGGCGGTCAAAAATGTTTATTGGACATATGTATATTATCAGATATTTTATAGACATTTTAATAATGTGTACCCATTTTGTATAATTTTTTTTGGGTTCCGTACCAAGACTTTTAATTTTAAGTCTTTTCATATGGTCCAAGCAAATGTCCTCGACATTTTCGACAGTATGGAATAACCGATTTGTATGATTAAAAAATGATTTGGTTCGTACTCGATCGCGAGGCGTTTTTCCTAAAGGCAGTTTTGCCGTTTCGGAGGTATGGAGTCAAAACGGTTATGCAGTTTCTGAGAGAACGGATTATCCGATTAGATTAATTCAAAAAACATTTTGTTTAAGGGGTTAGAGATACTTGGAATTTTTGAAAAATCGATTTTTATTTTTTTGCATTTTCATTAAGTGTAATATTTCGAAAATGCTCTCTGAAAATTTCAAGTTGATCCGATGATTACTTTTTGAGTTATTGGACTCTTACCAGCGCGTTGACGCAAGTGGAAAACTCGATACTTATACTCAAGATTATTCTGCCTCACCTCATGATGTTTTAAAAGCTTTTAATCCGATTTTCGATGATCTCAGCAATGATAATTTATAGTTATAAATTATTTGTTACTGTTTTGTTTAGAACAAAATATTTGTTGCTATTTGTTTGTTATAAAATACTTATAATATTTTATAATAAACAAATAGCAACAAATATTTTGAACAAAACAAAACAGTAACAAGTATTTTATAACAAACAATAGCAACAAATATTTTAGTTGCTACTTTGTTTATTGTAAAATATTAATTTTAAATAATAAATACAATAAAATATAAGTAAATCTTTTTTTTAGAGAAAAATCAATTATTTACGCATAAATTAAAAGCATTGCAAAAAGTGCTGATTCATATCGCATAGGTACATTACCGTATGTTACCGCAACTTAACAATGTTATATAACAAGTTAACTAACAGGGTAGAAATAGTTACCTTCAGGTAATAAAATTTCTTACGGACGATGATGTTGACGTTATATAACTAGGTGACATTTTTATATAACCGCAACCTAACGGCAATATAAAATTGTTTACAGGGTACCCAGTCAACACTACTTGTTGCCGCAATATAACTTTTTATGTTACAAAGTTATATAACAAATGTTAACTAAATGTAATGCACGCGCAATGTATTCTGAAATTACAAAGTTATATAACAAATGTTAACTAAAAATAAGTGTAATGTAGGCGTAATGTAATCTAAAGTTACAAAGTTATATACATTTGTTACATAATGTAATAAATGTGCAATGTTTTGTTAGAAAATATTTTCCACAACTTTATATACAGTAATCGCAAAAAATCGAAAATGAAAATTTTTATATATCTTTACGTTTCAAAGGTTTCTGAATATTTTGGCATACCTTAGAAAAAATGGATTTATGTGTGTGTGTGTGTGGATACAATTTTTCATCGACGATTTCCGAAACGCCGATCAACCGATTTGAATAATTCAAAAAACATTCGATCCGTATTGATGGGGAGACGTGCTGATTAGTTTTTCGCGACAGCAGGTCTAACCGTTCCGAAGATACGGAGCAAAAAGTGTTAAAAACGGTAACTAAGTTTTTAAGAGAACGGAGCGTCCAATTTTAATAATTCAAAAAACATTTTACTTGTATTGACAAAATGAACAACTGGTAAAACTTTTGGGAAAGCAGGTCTAGGGGTTTTGGACTCTCAATAAAAACAAGTTAAAAAAATGTCATTTGGCGGTCAAAAATGTTTATTAGACATATGTATATTATCAGATATTTTATAGATATTTTAATAATGTGTACCCATTTTGTATAATTTTTTTTGGGTTCCGTACCAAGACTATTAATTTTAAGTTTTTTTATATGGTCCAAGCAAATGTCCTCGACATTTTTGACAGTATGGAATAACCGATTTGTATGATTAAAAAATCATTTGGTTCGTACTCGATCGCGAGGCGTTTTTGCAAAAGGCAATTTTGCCGTTTCGGAGGTATGGAGCGTAAAGGGTGTAAAAACGGTTATGCAGTTTTTGAGAGAACGGATTATCCGATTAGATTAATTCAAAAAACATTTTGTCTAAGTAGATGCTGTGCAAAAAAAGCATTCGATTGTTTCGATTCGACAGTATGAAATAGTCGATTTGTATGATTAAAAAATCATTTGGTTCGTACTCGATCGCGAGGCGAACGGATTATTATATTTAAATTTTAAAAATTAAAAAAAAAAATCAAAATTTTCAAAAAAATTCAAATTTCCGAAATTTTTCATCATTTTCAAAAAAAAAACTAAATTTTGAAAAATTAAAAAAAAAATTCTTACAAAAGTTTAAGATATTTCGAAAATTAAAAAAAATCGAATATGACCAAAAATTTCCAAATTCTCAATATATTTAAAAAAAAAACGTTTTTTTTTTAATTCCAAAAAATTTTGAGAAAAATTTAAAAAAATTTAATTTTTTTTTATTTTTTGTGAAATAAATTTTGTTGTTTAAAATATTTGTTGCTATATTTATTATAAAATAAGTCCCTGTTGTGTTTAGTACAAAATATTTGTTACTGTTGTGTTTAGTACAAAATATTTGTTGCTATTTGTTTGTTATAAATTATTTGTTACTGTTTTGTTTAGAACAAAATATTTGTTGCTATTTGTTTGTTATAAAATACTTATAATATTTTATAATAAACAAATAGCAACAAATATTTTGAACAAAACAAAACAGTAACAAGTAATTTATAACAAACAATAGCAACAAATATTTTAGTTGCTACTTTGTTTATTGTAAAATATTAATTTTAAATAATAAATACAATAAAATATAAGTAAATCTTTTTTTTAGAGAAAAATCAATTATTTACGCATAAATTAAAAGCATTGCAAAAAGTGCTGATTCATATCGCATAGGTACATTACCGTATGTTACCGCAACTTAACAATGTTATATAACAAGTTAACTAACAGGGTAGGAATAGTTACCTTCAGGTAATAAAATTTCTTACGGACGATGATGTTGACGTTATATAACTAGGTGACATTTTTATATAACCGCAACCTAACGGCAATATAAAATTGTTTACAGGGTATCCAGTCAACACTACTTGTTGCCGCAATATAACTTTTTATGTTACAGAGTTATATAACAAATGTTAACTAAATGTAATGCACGCGCAATGTATTCTGAAATTACAAAGTTATATAACAAATGTTAACTAAAAATAAGTGTAATGTAGGCGTAATGTAATCTAAAGTTACAAAGTTATATACATTTGTTACATAATGTAATAAATGTGCAATGTTTTGTTAGAAAATATTTTCCACAACTTTATATATAGTAATCGCAAAAAATCGAAAATGAAAATTTTTATATATCTTTACGTTTCAAAGGTTTCTGAATATTTTGGCATACCTTAGAAAAAATGGATTTATGTGTGTGTGTGTGTGGATACAATTTTTCATCGACGATTTCGGAAACGCCGATCAACCGATTTGAATAATTCAAAAAACATTCGATTCGTATTGATGGGGAGACGTGCTGATTAGTTTTTCGCGAAAGCAGGTCTAACCGTTCCGAAGATACGGGGCAAAAAGTGTTAAAAACGGTAACTAAGTTTTTAAGAGAACGGAGCGTCCGATTTTAATAATTCAAAAAACATTTTACTTGTATTGACAAAATGAACAACCGGTAAAACTTTTGAGAAAGCGGGTCTAGGGGTTTTGGACTCTCAATAAAAACAAGTTAAAAAAATGTCATTTGGCGGTCAAAAATGTTTATTAGACATATGTATATTATCACATATTTTATAGATATTTTAATAATGTGTACCCATTTTGTATAATTTTTTTGGGTTCCGTACCAAGACTTTTAATTTTAAGTTTTTTTATATGATCCAAGCAAATGTCCTCGACATTTTTGACAGTATGAAATAACCGATTTGTATGATTAAAAAATCATTTGGTTCGTACTCGATCGCGAGGCGTTTTTGCAAAAGGCAATTTTGCCGTTTCGGAGGTATGGAGCGTAAAGGGTGTAAAAACGGTTATGCAGTTTTTGAGAGAACGGATTATCCGATTAGATTAATTCAAAAAACATTTTGTCTAAGTAGATGATGTGCAAAAAAAGCATTCGATTGTTTCGATTCGACAGTATGAAATAGTCGATTTGTATGATTAAAAAATCATTTGGTTCGTACTCGATCGCGAGGCGAACAGATTATTATATTTAAATTTTAAAAATTAAAAAAAAAATCAAAATTTTCAAAAAAATTCAAATTTCCGAAATTTTTCATCATTTTCAAAAAAAAAACTAAATTTTGAAAAATTAAAAAAAAATCTTACAAAAGTCGAATATGACCAAAAATTTCCAAATTCTCAATATATTTAAAAGAAACGTTTTTTTTTAATTCCAAAAAATTTTAAACTTCGAGAAAAATTTAAAAAAATTCTCGAACGCCGTCCAACGGACAAACGATGTTACAGAACCCATAGAAACGTAAACAAAGTTGATATATATATATTATTAAAATCTCCATAAAATATCTGATAATTGGATGTGCATAAGTCTAATGATCATTTACGACTGCCTAATGCCATTTTTTTACTAGATCTCTATAACCGCTGGACCTGCTTTTCCAAAAAATTTCCAACAGCAAATCACTTAATTATTACTTTTATATCAGTCGCCAATTATAATATATGATGTCTTACTAAAGTTGATTATTTATACATGCCGGGAAGATAATGCAACTTCTATTAAGGCAAAACAGTTTTAACAATTTGAAATCTACGGGTGGTTTGAGAATTTTTGAAAAAGTTTGAAAGATTTAATACTTTTTTAAACCTGTAAAACATTTATTTCAAAACATTAACAACTTTTTGTTAATCAAAATATCAAAAAGTCTACAAAAATTGTATATATTTACTTTCATTAACATTTGTTTATTTACAATTAATTTACATAAAGCTAATTTAATAAATATCAAAAAGTATACAAAAATTGTATATATTTACTTTCATTAACATTTGTTTATTTACAATTATATTTACATAAAGCTATAAGATATAAGAAATATTTTTTAAGTCAACATAAAAAATGTCATGCGGGAGAACGTCATTACAAATGTGAAATATGTAATAAAGCATTTATAACAAATCGTGAATTAATTCGGCATAAAAGGATTCATACAGGAGAACGTCCTTACAAATGCGGAATATGTAAAAAAAACTTTTATAGCAAAACAAATATTAAACCGACATCTAATGATTCATACTGGAGAACGACCACATAAATGCAAGATATGCAATAAAGCATTTAGTTTAAAACAAAATTTAAAACGCCATGAATTAATCCACACGAGAGAAAGCAATCATTGATGAGCCACATGCAATAAAACATTCGCAGCTTCGCAATCATTAAACCAACATAAAACTGTTCATACTGTAGAACAATTTATAATAGAGGATTAAATTTTCATAATTTTGAAAACAGTAAAACATTATAATTATAATTAGCAGACGTTCTCATCAGTGTAGAACAGTTTGCTAAATACTGCTTATAAGTATCTTTGAAGTGGTGACTTATAAAATATATTAATAATTTATTGCTCACCAAATATTGTTTACTGCCAGAAGTTATTACAAGAATATACAGGTTCATTATAGTTACAAAAATACAAATTAGTTGTGCAGAAAAGGAATAGCCACATAATTAGATTTAGTTGTATAAGGCAGTGTTACACATTTTTGTTTTATTTTCTTCACAGATATTGTCACTTCTCTCATAATTTTTGGGTGAAAAACATGAATATTAAATAGTTTCGAGTCAAATGGTTTTGAAAATAATGATTTTGTCATTGTCGCTTCCGAACACAATATTTTATCAACATCACAAATTTTATTTATTAAAACTATTTTATTCTCAGTTGTTAAACAACATTTATTTGAAGCTATATTACTTAAAGAAAAATTTTTGAATGGCAATTTTTTCTATTTTTTTATGTTTTTGTCCGGTGTATTACTGGAAAACTTTTAATTTGCTTTCACTTCTGCTTTTAATAGTTTTTTCTTCCCACATTCTGTTTACTAATTGTTGCAAGGGCTTGGGGGAATCTTGAATATTATTTTTCACACTTCTGAAATAATTTTCAAATGGAAAACAACTAAATTTGTCTAATGAACAATCAAAATTCTTGATTTTATCAGCTAAATGGATTATATTATAAATATTGAATGTTAATCCATCTGAACCATATAAATCAGAATAACTAATAACAAAAAGTTTTAACAAGTCCCCTGCCAAGCTATTCCAGTTGAGACATGCCTCTGGATAACATAGTATTCTAATGTCTAAACTGAACCTTTTCTGCTCGTCCGTAAAGCGAATATCTCTAGATCCGCACATCCAGAGAGAAATCAGGCGCTTTGTCACCCCAAACACACCATGTGCATATAATCCAATACAGAAACTATACCGATCCCCAAATTGGGAAACTATACCGATCCCCAAATCCTCTAAAATAGATAGACCAGTATGGTGCTCTGGTTGTTGTTTTGATCAAAATGCTTGATCTGTTCTCAGTATGGCATCAGTTTCTGTTAAAATTCTGTTAAAACGTGTTTTCCAAAATCGCCTTCTTGAATGCATTTTGGACAACTAAAATACCCAGTATGTCCTTTCATGTAGGTTATGAATGCTCGAGCTGGGCTATCACACACAATTTTCGATAGTAAAACATCACATTTCTTCTCCTTAAAAATAATACCATATCACTTACGAACTGACTTAAGTAAATATTGGCATCTGCTGGCTTGCCATTACCATGATGAATGCCTACAATAAAAGGTTCAAGATATAGGCCAAAAACTGCTATTTAAACTTTTAGATATTGCCATTCCATCACAATTTAGTTGTAAGAGAATTTTCTCAGGGCATTCGAAAAAATGTTTTTCCATGGAGTTGAGAATTGCTTCAACACCAAAATGCATATAAAATCCGCTATTCATTTTTTGAATAGCTTTTGTTGCAGTTTTTGGAGTGCCCAACAATGTTTGAGCATCCACAGGTAGGTCCTTGTGACCATGCTTAACCAAAATTTTTAAAAATGCACTTACAGTATACAATGTCAAATTGTCTCTCTTCGCCAAATTCTGTATATCTTCCCTTAGGGTAGTATTATCATTATCTTGACAAAATACATTTTCTGAAGTGGCATGATCTTCAAAATTTTGTTTCTCGAAATTGGTGTCTAATAGATTTGAAAAGGTACTATAACAAACATTTTCATTATAAATATTACTATTTACTTCTTGTTCAGATGATACACTTTCATTCCGATTGATTTTTATACTATTCAAATAATGTTTTTTTGTTTGAGCAACAATCTGGCGTATTCTTCGCGGTGTCAAATCTTTCATTTGCTTACGTCTTTTTATATTTAACTCCATTATTATCTTCTCGCTTCATAAAATATTTCACACGATATTAATTTAATATTGTGAATAAACCCTCAAAAGTAAATTTTTTATTTGTTTGATTAGTTCAAGGCGCCGTCCTCAATTATAATTTATTTAATGTTGGTAGCATAGATAAATAAGCATATGTTTGGTATCATGATAATATTTTGTATATCTATGGTTGGTGAGTCTGTGCCATCATAGACAAGTTCATGTCAAAACAACACGTGCTTTAAGCAATGTAAATAAAGCCTCATTCTATTCTTCCTGTAGCGTCGAAAGTGTTCTTATTAAGGTTAGTGTTAGTGAGTTTTCTTGTTATTTATAGGTTTGTGATAGTGAATTGTTGAATTTTAACATTAACGCTATGGATCTCTTGGGGTAAGTTAATAATATATTTCGTGATTCAACGATATTGTGCTTATATTGCTTTATTTGCTTATATTGCTTTATTTGTAGAACAAAACAATTTGCTGTTGTTTGTGACGAATCTGGTCACGCTGAAATACCAAGTAATTGGTTAATTTTAGGTGACGATGGTTCGTGGTCAAAGTGCTGGTGGCCAACAACATGCAGAAATCCGACACGATTGATTATAAGGCGCGTGGAGCCGGATTACTCCACTTGTATTAAAACCCCCATAACGTTTATTGGGTGCGAATATTATTTATTTAGAGTTTAGGTAATCTAATTTCATGTACATTATTTGTTTTATGATTTTAGACACCTATGAGTCAGCTCGCAAACGTGCAGGTGACTCAGATTACTCATCTACAGAGGAGCAGCTTGGGAGGGGTCTCAGAAAGAAGACTAGTGACTCAGTGCTTGCTCTCGAAGCAATAATCGAAGCTTTGACAAGTAATGATTGTATTACATTATACTTATTTACTTTGTACATCTTGCAAATTAAATGTTTATTGCTTTTATTGCAGCACCGAAGGGAAGAGCAGAAAAGAGACTGAGAGACGAATCTGAAGAGATAGGTCAATAACAAGTAATAATGATTTTAGCCTTTATTAACTATAAATAATTTCTAAATTTGATGGTAATTGTTTTTTATTATAGCTCCTCTAAGCAATAGGAAGCGGGAGGCGTTCCTAAATGCAGAAATAGCTGAGGAAGATGTGGTTTCTGTCAAAGGTAATTTAATACTTAAGCTTGTACTCTTGTTAGTATATTAAGTATGTTGATCGTAATAACAATTTTATTACAGAAAGGAGCTCTGTTCCAAAATTTTCTGTAGGTGGAGTAGACACCAGAATAACTGGAGAGACTCGGCCAATCACAAGTAATGATAATGATTTTAGATGTTATAAAGAATAAATATTTTTCAAATTTAATAGTAATTATTTTTATCATAGTTCCTCAAAGCAATAGGGAGAAGAAAATGTTTGTGGGAGCAGCACAAATTCAGGAGCTTTTTGGTGCTCCCGAAGGTAATTTAATACTTAAATTTGTTCTCATGTTAGTAAATTAAATATGTTGATTGTAATTATAACAATTTTATTACAGAAATAATCTCTTTTATGATGAATGCCTTTTCCACTCTTCAAGGTAAGTTATCATAATATTCAATATAATATACATATTCTAATTTTTATTTTTTTTTAGCCTCTGTTGATCATATCTTAAAAAGAGTGATCATTATAGAGGAGAAAATCAGCGACCTAGGCAAGGCTTCAACACAGGCATCTTCTCTCAAAAAGAAAACAAATATATTTGATAATTTTTTTCCTTTGAGGACTGTGGAAGAAGTCAAAGCCTTAGAAGAAAACCTAGGTGGAGAAAAATCAGAAGAGTTTGAAATTGATCTGGTACAAAATATATGAAATTATTTAATAAAATGCAATTATATTTAATCAAAGCATGGTTTTAATTGCAGACCGAGTTTGCTATCAGGATTGGTGGGCGTGATCCCAAAGATCATATTGGGAACACATTAAGCAGAATGTTTGCGGATAACCTAGCCATGAAATATTCATGGCTAGGTCGCAAGCAAAACTTGCCTATGTATAACATCAAAATGATCGACATAATCAAAGGTAATAAATGCAGTTAACATCTTATATATATATATATATATATATATATATATATATATATATATATATATATATATATAGAAATGTAGTGTATTTATGATCTAATTGTTTAAAGTTGTATTTGTGGCAAAATACAGCTTGCCAGAAAGTGAATTTGACAAAATAACCAGTGAGTGGCTGCGGTACGCCAGGCAGAGGCACGAGAGAGCTGTGAAAAAACTAAACCCAACGAATTTAAATCAAGAATAATTTGTAACTTTTTTATTTTATATTTTTATTTTTTGTGAAATAAATTTTGTTGTTTAAAATATTTGTTGCTATATTTATTATAAAATAAGTCACTGTTGTGTTTAGTACAAAATATTTGTTACTGTTGTGTTTAGTACAAAATATTTGTTGCTATTTGTTTGTTATAAAATATTTGTTACTGTTTTGTTTAGTACAAAATATTTGTTGCTATTTGTTTGTTATAAAATATTTGCTACTGTTTTGTTTAGTACAAAATATTTGTTGCTATTTGTTTGTTATAAAATATTTGTTACGGTTTTGTTTAGTACAAAATATTTGTTGCTATTTGTTTGTTATAAAATATTTATTACGGTTTTGTTTAGTACGAAATATTTGTTGCTATTTGTTATAAAATATTTGTTACTGTTTTGTTTAGTATAAAATATTTGTTGTTATTTGTTTGTTATAAAATACTTATAATATTTTATAATAAACAAATGGCAATAAATATTTTGAACTAAACAAAACAGTAATAAGTATTTTATAACAAACAAAGTAACAACAAATATTTTATACTAAACAGAACAGTAACAAATATTTTATAACAAACAATAGTAGCAAATATTTGTTGCTATTTGTTTGTTATAAAATACTTATTACTGCTTTGTTTAGTTCAAAATATTTATTGCTTTTCGTTTGTTATAAAATATTTGTTACTGTTTTGTTTAGTACAAAATATTTGTTGCTTTTTGTTTGTTATAAATTATTTGTTACTGTTTTGTTTAGTACAAAATATTTGTTGCTATTTGTTTGTTATAAAATATTTGTTACTGTTTTGTTTAGTACAAAATATTTGTTGCTTTTTGTTTGTTTTGTTACAAAAGTACAAAATATTTGTTACTGTTTTGTTTAGTACAAAATATTTGTTGCTATTTGTTATAAAATATTTGTTACTGTTTTGTTTAGTACAAAATATTTGTTGCTTTTTGTTTGTTATAAAATATTTGTTACTGTTTTGTTTAGTACAAAATATTTGTTGCTATTTGTTTGTTATAAAATATTTGTTACTGTTTTGTTTAGTACAAAATATTTGTTGCTATTTGTTTATTATAAAATACTTGTTACTGTTCTGTTTAGTATAAAATATTTGTTGCTATATTGTTTATTATAAAATATTAATTTTAAATAATAAATACAGTTCTGTTCGGGACACCGACCAGTGCTCATCAATCAAAACAAATCATTGTATACCTGAGTGACTGAGTCATACGGACAATGGCGTCGCACGTAGGCGATCGCCCCGGCCGACCGTCTGACATAAATATAAACACTAACTGTTCATCACTTGGAACAACAATTGCGTCGGCTATGAACATATTGAACTCAATTGATGATGATAGTGACATGTTTTGTAATTACAACGAAAATCAAAGTGGCAAAAATCTCACGATCCAAAGGATAAAACTGTTCTTAACAATCTGAATAACAAGTTGAGAAGAAAATTGCTTGAACACAATAACTCGTGTTTTGACCAATACATCACCAATCTCGATAGAAAAGACAATTCAATCTAGCGTGCCGTAAAAACCAATAACAAACAGCACTCAATCAACAGCCCACTAAAAATCAATATTCCCAATGAACCCACTTGGGCTTCTCGTACCGATTCTGAAAAGGCAGTTTGTTTTGCGGATCACTTGGAAACAGTTTTCCAGCCAAATCCTTCCATGGACAATAATACCGTTGTAATAGCCAGAACTCCAACCGATTGTAGCGCAGAATTACGTATTCCAAAATTCACTCCAGCTCAAGGATTTTCTGACACCCGGGCGCTGCAAAATAGGAAATCCTCTGGCATTGATCTAACACCTAAAATGCTGAAAGAACTGCCAAGAAAAGGACGCGTTTTACTAACATACATTATCAACGCCATCTATAGACTGAAGTACTGGCCTACATTGCTTAAGCAATCGGAAATTATATTAATTATAAAACCAGACAAAAGTCCTGAATTACCAGATTCATACAGACCAATAAGTCTTTTGTCCACCATTACCAAGCTATTTGAAAAAATGATTTTGTCAGATATCACGAATAAATATGAGATATTTCCTACACATCAGTTTGGATTTCGTCCAATGCACTCAACAATCCAGCAGTGCCATCATGTGGTTGACAAAATCTACAAATCGTTTGAGAAAGGAGAATATTGCACCGCAGCTCTTCTCGATGTGAGCCAAGCGTTCGACAGAGTCTGACATCAGGGTCTCCTAATCAAAATCAACAAAATTATGCCTGATTACTATGAATTCTTCAAATCCTATTTATCGGACAGAACTTTTCGTACAAAAGTAGGCAGACAGGTATCGACATTTTGCAAAATTGAAGCCGGGGTCCCCCAGGGAAGTGTTCTGGGGCCTATTTTGTATATCATTTATACCCATGATATTCCTAATTGCAACGACACCCTTACAGGAACTTTTGCTGACGACACTGTTATAATGGCTACCGACTCTAATCCTATAGTAGCCAGCAAGATACTCCAAGAGCATCTACACTCAATTGAACTTTGGTCCAAAAAATGGAGAGTAAAAATTAATGAAAGCAAGTCGTGCCATAAACCTTCACGCTGAAAAAGGGTAAAGGCCCTCCTGTCAGCATGAATAACAAGGCTATACCAGAGGTCTCCAACATCAAATATCTCGGTATTCATTTGGACCATAAACTAAACTGGATACAACATATAAACCAAAAAATAAAACAGCTACGAAGCAAAGTCAGGTCACTGTATTGGTTAATAGAACATCACTCCAAGCTATCACTGTACAACAAAGTTCTTATTTACAAATCTTCCATTAAACCTATATGGACCTATGGAGTCGAGCTCTGGGGATGCGGCAGCAAAACCAGAATCAAGGCCTTACAGAGACAACAATCTAAAATTTTAAGACTTATCACAAGCGCGCCTTGGTATGTATCTAACGAAATCCTGCATAATGACCTCCATATGGAAACAGTACAAGAAGTGATCAGCAAAAGAAGCATATCCAACTTTGCCCGGCTTCATAACCACGTAATTTCTATCATACAATCGCTGCTGTTGGACTCTCAACCCAGAAGACTCAAGAAGAAACAACCAGTAGATCTTCTCTAAAAGACTAGTAATCCTCATTGGAGGGTTATCTACCATGCCAACTTTTATACTCAAGTGCAACACTACTTGAGTTAATATTGAACCAAACAGCCATAGAACAACGATATGTTCTGAATGCTGTTGGATAATGTTAAAAAAAAAAGATAAATACAATGAAATATGAGTAAATCTTTTTTTTTTAAAGAAAAATCAATTATTTATGCATAAATTAAAAGCATTTCAAAAAGTGCTGATTCATATCGTATAGGTACATTACCGTATGTTACCGCAACTTAACAATGTTATATAACAAGTTAACTAACAGAGTAGGAAATAGTTATCTCCAGGTAATAAAATTTCTTAGGGACGGTGAGGTTGACGTTAGATAACTAGGTAACATTTTTATATAACCGCAACCTTTTTTTTTATTTCCATCTAAATTACAACTGCCTGAGAAGGCATTCAGTAATTGCTGTGATTAGTTATTAAATAAGTTTTTAAAATACTACCCATTGGTAGTATTGCGAATTAGTATAATAAATATAAATATGTGACAATGGTTGCAAGCAGATAATAAATATAAATATGTGAGAATAATTACAAGCACTATACTAAATATATAACTATGCTAAGTCTAGTGGATCTAAATCTTCTTAGTCTCTTGACAGTGTTCGCAGAAAATAGGTCCTTTGCTAGTTCATTTGGATGGTTCCCCAATCTTGTCTTATATTTCGCAGCAAATCTGCTAATTTCTTCCGCTATTGTTTGTATGTTGCAGTCCTGATGAACAAGCCAATTAGGTACATACCTGGGAGCCTCCAGTATTTTTTTAAGGATCTTGTTTTGAGCTCTCTGTAAGATGTTTATATTAGATCGACTGGCACTACCCCAGAGTGAAATGCCGTAAGTCCAGATTGGTTTTAAGACGACTTTGTATACAAGAAGCTTGTTGTAGGTGGATAGTTTGGACTTCGGACCCAACAGCCAGTAAAGTTTTTTGAAATTCTCTTCAAGCTGGAAACGTTTTTTCATTATATGATTTTTCCACGTAAGCCTTCTGTCCAAGTGAAACCCCAGGTATTTTACATGTTCAACCTGAGGTAGTTGAACCCCATTGATAGAGACGGGCGGACATGTTTCCATTCTTAACGCGAAGGTGATGTGTGATGATTTTCGATTGTTAATTTCAAGTCGCCAAAATTTGTGCCACATTTCTACTAAATTTAAATGCTGTTGCAGGGCGTTAGACGCAGCTGTAGGGCATTCGTGTTTCGATAGAATGCAGATATCATCTGCAAAAGTGGCGATGTTGGTGTCAGCTGTGGTTGGCATGTCTGAGGTAAATAATAAAAATAATGTAGGACCCAAAACGCTTCCCTGTGGTACTCCTGAGTTTATTTGCTTCAGAGGAGAGTTGCAATGTGATATATTAATAAAAAACTGTCGGTTTGCCAGGTATGATTGAAGTAGTCGGTATAAATTAGCTGGAAGATTTGTTTTTATCTTGTAGAGGAGACCGGTGTGCCACACCTTATCAAAAGCCTGTGAGACATCTAGAAATGTGGCTGAGCAATATTTTTTTTCTTGTAAAGATGAGTTGATTTCCTGGACTACTCTGTGAGTTTGTTCGATTGTTGAGTGGAATTTCCTAAAGCCGAATTGATATTGCGGAATGGTGTTCTTGTCACTCAAAATTGCATGGATCTTCTTAAGCAGTAATTTTTCAAAAATTTTAGACAAGATGGGTAGTAAGCTAATTGGCCTGTAGGATTCCATCAGAGTGGGATCTTTGCCAGGTTTTGGTATTAAAATTATTTTTGCAATTTTCCAGGAACACAGAAATACTTTTAGTCTGATAATGGAGTTGAACAGAATGGTTAGAAATCAAGGCTTTTTGTGGGAGTTGCTTCAGCATATGTATCGTGATTTGATCATGCCCAGGGGCTTTGCCTGATTTTGACTTCGTTATTTCAAGTGCTACTTCAGAAAGAGAAAAACGAGTGTCTGAATGGTCGCCGTATGTTGAAGAATCTTTTAGATTATTGTGAATAAACTCTTCTTCTTGGGTACTGCATTGCTGTGGCAGAGGGTGAAAAATTTGTTCGAAAAAGTTGGCAAACGAGTTGACTTTATCCTGTTCATTTTTGACCCATGTGTTGTTTCCTTCTTTAATAGCTGGAACAGGAATAATTGGTTGTTTAAAATTTTTGGTGACTTTCCAGAGTGAGCAGTTTGTGTCTGAAGTAGCTGATAGATTTTTCAGTTTGGTTTCAAAGATCTTATTGTTGTGTTCTCGAAGACAGGTTTTGAGCTCTTTGCAAGCTTTGTTTAATTTTGACTTGTCCTTCGGTGATCTTGTGAGTTGCCATTGTTTCCGAAGTCCTCTTTTAATAGCCACTTTTTCTTTTATTTGTATTGGATAATCAATGTTGTAATTATTGTTCGGCGTGGGAGTTGAAATTAGAGCAGATCGTTGAAGAGATGTGGTTAGCAGTTCAACAGCAGCGTTGAGGTCACTCTCGGATTTTAATGGTATGCCGCAATTTAGATTGTTGTCTAAATACTCTCTAAATTTGTTCCAGCATGTAAACTTAGTAGTCAAGTATTTATTTAGATTGTTGATGGGTTTATGATTGAGTATATTTAAGAAAACGGGTGAGTGGTCAGAGTTTAAGTCCAGACATGTGGAAGATTTCAGCGAATTTCTTGGAAAACCTCTGGTGATGTAGAAATCCAACAAATCTGGTATTCTTTGTAGATCAGATGTAGACTGAGTGATGCAACCGTATTGTAAAGTTCGCGTCCTCTGGGGTTTATGAGCCTTGATCCCCAGTACGTGTGCTTGGAGTTGAAGTCGCCTCCAACAATAAATGTGTTGCCCAGCGCGTTGAAAAATGACTCAAATTGGCTTTTCAGGATTGTGTGTCTGGGGGGGCAATAGATTGATGATATAGTTATATATTTATGAAGGAATTGTACGGAAATGTTTGTAGCCTGCAGAAAATGTTCACAAAAAGATTCCATGATGTGGTGTTTTATATTTGATTTTATTATTATTGCTGTCCCACAGTGAGCTTTATCGTCAGGGTGATTTGCATTATAGATGGAGTATTGAGGTATCGTTATATAACTTCTGCTTGTGAAGTGTGTCTCTGAAATGAGAAATATGTCTATGTTGTGTTGTATAATGAAATGTTTAACTTCTTGTAAGTGCTGTATTAAACCATTGGCGTTCCATGTGCAAATTTTGAAATTTGTGTCCATTATTTGTTATTGGGAAGAACGGTTGTCAGAAGTTTGAGCATGATGCCTATTTGGCCTACTAAAGTCTTTATCATAGATTTTAATTCATGTATGTCATTTTGATAACTTACATTTGTTTGATTGATGTTTGTAGATGATTCATGTTCTTGAGGATTTTGATGATTATTTGCGTTTTGTTCGTTGTTAACTATTTGAGAAAAGGAAACATTTGGCCGTACTAGTGAGGGTCTGCTACTTGTAGTAGGTTGTTGTGCGATTTCTTTTGTCCTTAGTGGTGGGAATCGCCGATGTTTTTTTGCTTGATATATTGGGCACCCTTTATAATTAGCTGGATGGTTTGAATCGCACAATGTACATCTTACGTTACTGTTAATTGGGTCCTTCCATGAGCAATCTGAAGTGAGATGATTACCGGCACATTTTACGCAACGTGGATCTTTTGTACAATAGTTTCTTGTATGTCCTAGACATTGGCACCTGCTGCATTGAGGAACTTCTCGAGGATGGCGCATGGGTTCGATTATAACTTTTGTTTTATATAAAAATTCAGTTGCGTATATTTTATTATTATTTTTGTCTTGCTGCAGTTCAACAACGAATATGTTTAGCGGAAGTTTAGTAGTACGCTGCCTTAGGTTGTAAATTCGTATGACCTTATGCCCAAGATCTGAGATTTCTTTTGACAAGATTTCGATGTCTGTACTATGGTGAAGATTTTTGATTACAATTTTAAATGCTCTTTTTGTTTTTTCCTGGTATGAGTGAAGTTGAGTACCTTTGTCTTTCAATAATTTGAGGACAGTATTGTATGTGAGGGAATCCTTAGTATTAATTTTAACTTCCTTCAAACCGACGGTCTTGTATGAATAGAGTTTTTGAACATTATTTTCTAGCAATTCTATTAGAGGTTTTATGTCATTAACCCCATGTACAAAAATCGGTGGCGGAGTTACAACTTTTTCCACTGAAGGCGCTGAAGTTGAAGGCTGTTCGTCCATTTTGTCGTTTTCCGGAGCAACTGATTGTAATACATTATTATAGTTCTTGGTTGGTATCGGATCTAAGCAATAATTTTTTGTGGTTGCCTTTTTTGTGACATTAGCGGTTTCTGCAGATTCATTTTGCTGTCTTTTTTTACTCATGTCTAGCTTCCACTCTTGATATTGCGCGTTGAAACGCATGTCCCTGAAAGTTACTGGATATGGTTTGTGCGATTGCAAATTATTGTCAGTTGGAAGCATTTCGATATCTTCTGACGTTTGCGAAGAAGTTCGCTGTTGATTCATTTGTGGTATAATATGCGTTTCGACAAATTCTGCGTTAGTTGTAGAATCATCTTGTAGAATTTGTTGTGATTCAGTGATAAAATTTTCAGAAGTATTATCCATGATTTAAAGCTTTGAAAAATTAACTTGTTGAATGACACTTATTTGACACGATGAAAATAATAATTATAAATGTCACTGTGTTTATAGACAACGCCATGTCCCCCGAAATGAGGACACGTGATTGGCTGTATAAACTACGCAATGCGGGCACTGTCGCAGGTACTGACACAGGTAGAAAACACTATTGTTTACACTATTACTTGTTATGTAAATGACTGGTATCGGCTGAGCGATGTGAATCGTTCGAAGTCTGAACGAAGACTGATATAACCGCAACCTAACGACAATATAAAATGGTTTACAGGGTATATATATATATATATATATATTTTGATAGGTTATTTAAAATCGGGCAATAACACCAAGTAAAGAAAAAAAAAACTAAAGTAGTTTTTAAGTACTTTATTTATCCATACGTTTCGGTCTTCATCGAGACCGTCATTCAGTGGAAAACTAAAAGATTTTATATGATGTAGGAGGCAATAATATAAAGTTATAACTTATATATAAGTACTTACAGAATTAATTATACAAAAACACACTACACTATTACACTGTGATAACCAGGCTATTAATAATTGGAACATTTAAACTAATTAATTTTTTAGACAATTTTTGCTTACATTCTAGTGTGTACAAATTGACTAACGTCTAAAAACTGAATGAATTGTGTTTACAATTTTTTGAGAAAGTGTAAAAAAGACCGGCAGACATATGTTTTTTGTAAAATAATAAAATAATAAAAATACACGCTTCATTCAGATATGGTGGTGTTTTTGAAAATAGTCGAGAGTTATTTTATAGTCATTGCAAAGCGAATTGTTGTCAGTTCTTAAATTTATGGCTGTATCCTTGTGTAAAGATATTAAGCAACCTTCGCTAAATCGTCTTTTAAATAAATTATTTTCGAAATGTAGGATCGTGGGATTGGAAAAATCAATGCTATGTTTGAGTTCATTGATATGATCTGTTAATTGTGTTTTATACTGATTTTTATTTTTTGAATTGTTTTTGTGTTGAGATGTTCTTTTGTGTAGGTTCTGACTAGTTTCACCTATGTAAACGCAATCACAATCTAGACAATTAAGCTTATAAACTAGATTACTTAAGATTCTCGGGTTAAATTTTGATTTTAATTTTGTAAAAAGAGTTGAAAAAGTATTTTCGGAACTAAAAACTACTCTAATGTTATTTTTATTGAAAAGTTTTCTCCACGGGTACTGTAATTCTTTAATGAAAGGTAAACTTATAGTTCCTACGTAGTTTTCAAGGTTTGGGTTATCAATTAATTGATAACCCAAACCTTGAAAACTACGTAGGAACTATAAGTTTACCTTTGGGTTATCAATTAATTGATAACCCAAACCTTGAAAACTACGTAGGAACTATAAGTTTACCTTTCATTAAAGAATTACAGTACCCGTGGAGAAAACTTTTCAATAAAAATAACATTAGAGTAGTTTTTAGTTCCGAAAATACTTTTTCAACTCTTTTTACAAAATTAAAATCAAAATTTAACCCGAGAATCTTAAGTAATCTAGTTTATAAGCTTAATTGTCTAGATTGTGATTGCGTTTACATAGGTGAAACTAGTCAGAACCTACACAAAAGAACATCTCAACACAAAAACAATTCAAAAAATAAAAATCAGTATAAAACACAATTAACAGATCATATCAATGAACTCAAACATAGCATTGATTTTTCCAATCCCACGATCCTACATTTCGAAAATAATTTATTTAAAAGACGATTTAGCGAAGGTTGCTTAATATCTTTACACAAGGATACAGCCATAAATTTAAGAACTGACAACAATTCGCTTTGCAATGACTATAAAATAACTCTCGACTATTTTCAAAAACACCACCATATCTGAATGAAGCGTGTATTTTTATTATTTTATTATTTTACAAAAAACATATGTCTGCCGGTCTTTTTTACACTTTCTCAAAAAATTGTAAACACAATTCATTCAGTTTTTAGACGTTAGTCAATTTGTACACACTAGAATGTAAGCAAAAATTGTCTAAAAAATTAATTAGTTTAAATGTTCCAATTATTAATAGCCTGGTTATCACAGTGTAATAGTGTAGTGTGTTTTTGTATAATTAATTCTGTAAGTACTTATATATAAGTTATAACTTTATATTATTGCCTCCTACATCATATAAAATCTTTTAGTTTTCCACTGAATGACGGTCTCGATGAAGACCGAAACGTATGGATAAATAAAGTACTTAAAAACTACTTTAGTTTTTTTTTTTCTTTACTTGGTGTTATTGCCCGATTTTAAATAACCTATCAAAATATAATATCAACACCAAACTCACATATTTCAAAATATATATATATATATATATATATATATATATATATATATAACCATATGGACTTTTTCTGTAGCTAATGCAAAATTACGTTCACAGCTCGTAGCTATTTCGTCGCCGACCTCGGAAGAGTAAAGAAGTCTCTTATATATATTTTTCACATTTATTATTCTCAATTTCTTTTCAATTTTAATTTTAAAATGAATTAATGATATTTCTATAACCTCAAGTCATAAAGATGTACCTGGCGAAAATAGAACTATGGCTAGATAAATGGAACATAAAAACTAACGTTAAGAAATCTCAACACCTCATCATTTCACTGAGAAGTCACACAAGTTCTGACTTGTATTTGAATAAGACAATTATACCAAATCAGGATTCCGTAAAATACCTAGAAATACATTTAAACTAAATTGGAAAACGCATATTTTAAAGAAAAAAAAACAAATAGATTTGAAACTGAAGGAAATAAACTGGCTAATGAGAAGATCATCCAAACTGTCTCTAGAAAATAAACTCCTATTATACAAAGCAATAATAATCCCAATATGGACTTATGGGATAGAGCTATGGGGCTGCGCCAGCAAAAGTAACATTCAAATAATGCAGAGAGTACAAAACAAAATTCTGAGAATGATCTGTAAGGCTCCGTGGTTTATGACCAACCACATGATCCATAAAGACTTAAAAATTCCAACAGTGGCGGAAGTTATTAAAAAACAGAAGTTTGATCTTTCAAAACAAATTGGATGCACAGGTCAATCCGGAAATGCAAATAGTACAAACTGCCGAAAAATTAAAACGCCTAAAAAGAAAATGGCCCAGTGATCTACCGTCAACAACATAATTTTCTCTCGCACAGGAAAATTTTCGAACAAGTTATTTTCAATTATTATTTATTATTGATTATCGTTTTTATTATTAATACTATTATTTTAATTATTATTTATTCATTTATTTATTCTATTTCTTTTCTTTAATTTCTTTTATTCTATTTTTTTTCTTTTTGATTTTGATCTTCAATACCATAACTTTTAACTTATAGATTGTATTGTAATCTGATTGTTAAAATTAGCAGAAATATATATATATATATATATATATATATATATATATATATATATATTTCACATTTATTATTCTCAATTGCTTTTCAATGTTAATTTTAAAATAAGCTACTTTATTACCTCCTGAGAAATATAATATACATGGTGCATTTAATTCCATTGTGTTGTGAACTCACTCGAACGGACGATTTCTACACCTCTCTATACAAGTTGTTACCTGCGCCCTTTATAGTCAAGATGGTCAACACCAGAAGTCAAATGGTGAGTAATATTTCAAGAGATAGGCTCGCCCGTAGGTAAGCGGTTAAGAGCGACGGAACTGAATCAGAGGTCCCGGGTTCGATACCCACTTCGAGCAGCCTGTTGTCAGGCAGCAGTGACAACTATTTTCACTTGGAAATATAGATAGCAATATGTTCCCAAGTGAAAATAGCCCT